>NC_081182.1:190501259-190691123 GCF_029867415.1 Vicia villosa | reverse complement strand
GAGAGAGAGGATGGGGTCATTACATTTCAATGTACCTTTTCCACAAAATTACCACTTTCCAAACTTTGTAATAATCCATGGGGTCTTGCCTTTTGCAGGCTACCATTCTATTAAGAAAGTTTGAGCCTTTACCTTTCATTTGGCAATCTTATTTCTTTCATATCTCTCAAAATGTCATTTATTGTTGATAGTAATTTTTTGAAACAAAGAGAAAATTGATTTCAACAAAATCCTTTTGAAAATTATAAAAGAATTTTTACTTGGATTCATGAGTGCATTACAAGGAATAAATATGTTGATGTATTCATATGCAGAAGAATGTATTCCACTCAATGCACCTTTGGCCTGGTTCGAATATGGTTTAGAACTCAGTTACTGCGTTCCCTCAACTTCAGTATTCCCCAGCCATCAAAAGATTGATAGCAGTTTCTGCTATGATGTTAGTTTGGGACATGCTTGGCTATGTCATCTTTGAACAACATCTCTTTCATTGTCAGTGGTACGTCGATGAATTATCTCCTTCTATGTCATCAGTGGTACGGTGGCATATATCTCTTCATGCCTCCAGTGGAACGTTGGTATGTGTTATCGTCAGTGGTACGGCGGTACATCTCTTTCATCGTCAGTGGTACGTCGATGAATCATCTCTTTCTACCTTCAGTGGAACGTTGGTAGTTCACCTTCAGTGGAACGTTGGTGTATTTTGTTCTCTTTCATCGTCAGTGGTACGTCGATGTATATCTCTTTCTACCTTCAGTGGAACGTTGGTAGTTCACCTTCAGTGGAACGTTGGTGTATTTTGTTCTCTTTCATCGTCAGTGGTACGTCGATGTATATCTCTTTCTACCTTCAGTGGAACGTTGGTAGTTCACCTTCAGTGGAACGTTGGTGTATTTTGTTCTCTTTCATCGTCAGTGGTACGTCGATGTATATCTCTTTCTACCTCCAGTGGAACGTTGGTAGTTCACCTTCAGTGGAACGTTGGTGTATTTTGTTCTCTTTCATCGTCAGTGGTACGTCGATGTATATCTCTTTCTACCTTCAGTGGAACGTTGGTAGTTCACCTTCAGTGGAACGTTGGTGTATTTTGTTATCTCTATCGTCAGTGGTACGTCGATGTATATCTCTTTCTACCTTCAGTGGAACGTTGGTAGTTCACCTTCAGTGGAACGTTGGTGTATTTTGTTATCTCTATCATCAGTGGTACGGTGGTATATCTCCCTTCTATGTCATCAGTGGTACGGTGGTATATTTCTTCTTCATGCCTTCAGTGGAACGTTGGTATGTGTTATCGTCAGTGGAACGTCGATGTATTCTCTCTTCATATCATTAGTGGTACGATGTATAATTCTCTTCATATCATCAGTGGTACGGTGGTATACCTCTCTTCAATCATCAGTGGTACGATGGTGTGATTTCTGTTAACGGAAGATTGGCATTCTAATTCAGGATGCATACTTTCTCATCCCCAGTGAAAGAGGATGTTCCCTTTTTCTCATCCCCAGTGAAAGAGGATGCTATAACCTCTCTGACGCGAAGTGTTTTCCCCAGAGAAGTTTCTTTTCCCACCAAAGTTCCGTCTCTCCAACAAAGTCTCGCCTTCCCCAGTGGAGCTTCTAAGACGTTTGTTTCCCCAGCGGAGTTATAGCAAGACATTTGTTTTCCCCAGTGGATCACTTGTTATTCCCCAGTGTTGTCATGCTTTATTATCATCACATGCATTCATTAACATTGCATTGCATCTTAGGCTCAAAAATTGTGTTTTATATATATTTAAGTCTCTTCGATTTTTGTCAAAACGAAGATTTCCAATCGTCGTATCTCCAAATCGAAGAAACTTAAATAGGGGCATCTGTCATACCCCAATTTTTGACCCTAAGATCATACATCAATTGCATTCAATCATCAATCAAGAGCACCATTGTGAAGCTTTATCTTTGATACTGTGATTATCTCTGAGGGGAATTATCGAGCATTTATAGCCTTTTATTTGTTTATACTAACAAAAAAATCAAAAAATATATGTTTTGTCTCTTTTGTTTATATTTTACAGGTGAAAGATCGGGCAAAAATCAAAACAGTGCAAGAAAACAATTTTTGAAAATTGGAAGGTGGAAATCGATTTACCCCTGTGGGAAATCGATTTCCTGTGCGCAAAATTCAAAAAAATATAAGAGGGAAGCTTGACATCATTTTGGCACCTTTTTTATTTGATCATTTTACCAATTTTCCACCTCATCAAAATTAACTCATTCATTAAACCCTCTTTAACCTCATTTTACCATTTTTACCATTTAATTGCCACTTTAATCACCAATTAAACACAAGTTAATCACCAAACACAAAAAGACCAATTTGCCACTACTCTTGCTCCAATTCTATAAATAGAGCCTTCTACTCTCTCATTTCTCAAGCTTGGAGAGCCAAAAAATTGCTTGCAAATTCATTTCTCACCCTTTCCAAAACCCTCACCCAAAGTTCATTTTCATAAGATTAGTAAGGTTCACATTGAATCTTGCTAATTTTGAACTAAGCCTCCTACATTTCACTCTTTTCTTTGATTGTTCATCTCCATACTTGAAGGATCTACACTTTGTGCTTGTTCTTGAAGCTACTTCAACACTTTAATTCAAGAATTGGTAAATTTCTCAATTCTAAGATGTAGATCTTTATTGCTTGTGTTCAATGCATCTTTGATGCTATATTGGTGCTATTTGATGGTGATTTGATGGAAAATTCGTGCTCCTATGGATATGTGATCATAAGGTGTTTGTATGTTTGTCTAAATCAAGTTTCAAAGTTCATAATGCTGTTTTTTTGAAAACTGTGCGCAGGAAATCGATTTCCTACAGAGGGAAATCGATTTCCACTCTGTTTTTGCGCCCAGAACTGAATTCTGCACTCAGGAAATCGATTTCCTACAGAGGTAAATCGATTTCCAGTAAGGCAGAATGTGTTTTTTGCCTTTTTTATGCTTGTTTTGGCTTCCTACTTCCTCCACTTCATTAATATCATTGGATCTAGGATGTTGATAGGTTTGAAATGACCTAATCCATAATATTAGATGAATGATATTAATGATAGTGTGAGTTGATTATCTTTTGTGTTTTCATTCTTATTTTCATCTTATCTTTCTTTGATCGATGAAAGTCTTAATATCATAAGAATTCTATGGATTCTTGATGAAGACTAGATCAATTTGTTTTCATTCTTATCTTTTCATCTTATTTTCTTTTGATCGATGAAAGTCTTAATATCATAAGAATTCTATGGATTCTTGATGAAGACTAGATCAATTTGTTTTCATTCTTATCTTTTCATCTTATTTTCTTTTGATCGATGAAAGTCTTAATATCATAAGAATTCTATGGATTCTTGATGAAGACTAGATCAATTTGTTCTCATTCTTATGATTATCTTTTGTGAATTTTATTTCTTCTTCCTCCACTTCATTAATATCATTGGATCTAGGATGTTGATAGGTTTGAAAGAACCAAATCCATAATATTAGATGAATGATATTAATGATAGTGTGAGTTGATTATCTTTATGCATTTTATCTTCTCCTTCTCCTTTATTTTCTTTTGATCGATGAAAGTCTTAATATCATAAGAATTCTATGGATTCTTGATAAAGACTAGATCAATTTGTTTTCATTCTTATCTTTTCATCTTACTTTCTTTTGATCGATGAAAGTCTTAATATCTTGAGAATTCTATGGATTCTTGATAAAGGCTAGATCATTTCTTCTTCTCCTTCTTATTTCTTTTGATTGATAATCTTGATACATGGAGAGTTCTCCTACATTTGTCCCGACTCGATAAAAAGATCAAATATGGAAGAGAATTGTATGCGGTTGATTTAAGACTTGTGGAGGTTTTTATCGTGTAGTCGCTATGATTTTATCAAGCTTCTGATAAACCCCATTGAATTTAAATCCGAGTGCATCATTCACTCACCATAGATCTTCCTACTAACTTTGATAACATACTTGACAAGTTTCAAGATGGTTATCTTTAACACTTAACAACTAACTTTAATTTCCGCACCTTTACTATACCGCTCTTTATATTACCGCTCTTTATATTTCTCGCTTTATCGCTTTATTTTATCATTTCATCATATTTACTTTCCGCCATTTTCTCTTTGTCCATTTGGACGTTTATAATTCCGCTATTTTCTCTTTGTCCACTTGGACATATGTTTATGCTTCCGTTATTTTTCTTTTGTCCACTTGGACCATACTCTATTTTTCCGCTAAAACACTAATAAATAACCAAAATCTAAAAAATACATAAGGCTCTCTTTGGACTATCAGTTACTATCCCTAGCGCTTTGGAGTTTCGGACTTATGAACTTAGTACCTCTGGATCCATGCTATTACTATCTCTGTGATTGTTCTGTCTGTCTGGCATTGTTCTGTTGTATGTTTATGTGTGCAGGTATTTCCTTGAAAGCCCTTGATGGTTAATTCCAAGGCATTGATATAAGGATTTTACCCGAAAACAGCCGTTACTCTGCCCGATTTTCGTCAGAATTTTAATGTGCTTAATGCAAAGTGGTGCTAAGACAATAAGTTCATCTGGATCCCCAAGTGTTAATGTGTTGGTATTGATAAATCCAAAGGATGGGAAAACTACCTTGGCTCTTAATGTCGAGTGTTGGCTTCTTATTTGGTTAGATCGTTTCTTTCCTTAGCTTTTATTTTATGTATTAGGTTAGCCTCTTCATCTCCTCCCATTCTTAAATTTTCAAAATCTTCTCCCTTTTTCAAAAACCTTCTTATGTTTGCAACCTTTTCAAAACCTTTTTTAAAAAAATACCTTTCGCCCTTAGTGGCTTTTCTTCAAAAGTTTAGACACCGTTAATTGTCGAAACGAGTGGTTATACCCCACGATTTTGAAATTGATTGATAATAACGAGATCTTTTCCGCGTGAGAGAGCTAGTGGCATACTCGTTGATTTTATCCGAGTTGGCGCCCTTCTTTCATTTGTGATGCAAAGAACTTGTTTGTTCTCATGCTCAAGATCAATGGCTGAGTATTTCTCTCTAACGACAACAAAGTGTTTATTCGTTTTAAAAACGTTTTTCCCAAAAGCGGAACTACATTAGCTCTGACTTCTCCATTGCACCGAGGAGGTATGTAGGCCCAAAGCTTAACACTTTGCCGAGCTTATTTTAAAAATAAAACAAACTCTTTTTTTTTAGCACACACACAACACAGATTTTCAAAAAGGTTCCCGTGGAGTACCACGGATATGAGGGGTGCTTTAAACCTTCCCCTCATATAATCAACACCCGTACCTGAGATCTCTTTCTTGTTTTAAAAACAAAACTTTGGGTTTTTCGTTCTTTTCCCTTTTCCTTTGAAAAAATAAAGCGCGGTGGCGATTTCAAACGGAATATTGATTCGAGTCAATCCCATGGCTTCGATATCAGATTTTTCCCCGCTACACATTCCTCGCGAAGAAAATAATTTTGGCTGATGCATTAGCCACACTCTCTTCCATGATTAGGATAAATCATTGGAATGACGTTCCTCGGATCGATGTTATGCGCCTGGATAGGCCCGCTCATGTGTTCACAGTAGAAGCAATCATCGACGACAAACCGTGGTATCACGACATCAAGAACTTTCTTCAAAAGCAAGAGTACCCTCTTGGGGCATCAAAGAAAGATAGAAAGACTTTGAGAAAGTTAGCTTGTAGATTCTTCCTGAATGAAGATGTTCTGTACAAGAGAAACTTCGACATGGTTCTGCTCAGATGCGTTGACAGAAAAGAAGCAGAAATACTCATGAGAGAAATACATGAAGGTTCCTTTGGTACTCACACCAATGGACATACCATGACAAGGAAAATACTGAGAGCAGGATATTATTGGCTGACGATGGAGTCAGATTGCTACCAGTACGCAAAGAGGTGTCACAAATGCCAGATCTACGCCGATAGAATTCATGTGCCACCATCTCTTCTCAACATACTCTCTTCCCCTTGGCCTTTCTCCATGTGGGGAATCGACATGATTGGAATGATCGAACCAAAAGCGTCCAACGGACATCGCTTCATCTTGGTAGCCATAGACTATTTCACCAAATGGGTTGAAGCAGCTTCATATGCAAACGTTACAAGACAAGTTATCGTCAGGTTTATCAAGAATCACATCATCTGTCGCTACGGCATTCCTAGCAAGATAATCACTGACAATGGGTCAAATTTGAATAACAAAATGATGAAGGAGCTTTGTGAAGAATTCAAGATCGAACATCACAACTCATCTCCTTACAGACCAAGGATGAATGGAGCTGTAGAAGCAGCTAACAAAAACATCAAGAAAATCATTCAGAAGATGGTCATCACTTACAAAGATTGGCATGAAATGCTCCCGTATGCTCTTCATGGTTACCGTACATTAGTACGTACTTCGACTGGAGCAACTCCTTTCTCCCTTGTATATGGCATGGAGGCAGTCCTACCAATAGAGGTTGAGATTCCATCAATGAGAGTCTTGATGGAGGCAAAATTAACAGAAGCCGAGTGGTGTCAAAGCAGATTCGATGAATTGAACTTAATCGAAGAAAAACGCATGACAGCTTTATGCCACGGACAGCTATATCAACAAAGAATGAAGAAAGCTTTCGACAAAAAGGTTCGACCTCGCACAATCAAAGAAGGCGACCTTGTACTCAAAAAGATTCAATCTTTTCTCACAGATTCGAGAGGGAAATGGACTCCCAATTATGAAGGCCCCTACGTGGTCAAGAGAGCTTTCTTAGGAGGAGCCTTAATACTCACGACTATGGATGGAGAAGAATTCACCCGTCCTGTGAATGTCGACGCAGTCAAGAAATACTTCGCCTAAATAATTAAAAGAACAGCTCGCTAAGTTGAAAACTCGCAAAGAGCGGCTTAGGCAAAAAAGAGCGTCTCGGTGAATCGAAAACCCGAAAGGGCGATTCAGGCAAAAGTTAGAGACATAAAAAATAAACAATCAATCCCGGTAAACTTAAAACCCGAAAGGGGTAGTTTACGCAAAAGTTAGGGATATATGGCAAGTAACTGTGTTCAGGACAAACTTGATCATTCAAAATCCATAGCGGAGTGTTCATCAGCAGTAGGTCATCTTCTACGAAGCACGAGTACAACGCAACTTGGAGTGGAAGGGAAAGATAACGGTCGTCACGTTTCATCGTAGCCCTTTTCCCGAAAATTACCAATTTCCAACTTTGTAAATACTCCATGGAATCAAGCATTTGGCTGATTACCATTCCATATATAATAATTTGAGCCTTGTGCTTTTCCTTTGCAATCTAGTCTTATTCAGTTTCTTGGAATGCATTTTAAGTTTAAACAGTCAATTTCTTGAAACAAATGTTTTCATAAAATAAAATGAATTTACTTGCAAAAATAAAGGTGAATTTTCTTTCTAAGGATTACAAACAATAGGAAGAATGCAAACAGTTGCTCCGAGAACGGTTGAGACTCCGGGAACCAAGATTTCCCCATGAGGTCGCTTTGCGAACATCTCCCGATGACGGATCTTCACTTCAATTCATATTACTCACTTCGGACAGCGGACAACTGATAACCAGATATTCCCAACAGAGTTCGAACTGCAAGAAGAGGACATCTTCTGATCAACAAGAATTCAAGTCGTATCTTAGGATTTTCCATCCGCGACAATTCTATTCACATTCACTTTACATTTTATCGTTGTCATAATATTCATGCATATATTACATCATAATTGCATAGCCGAGTCAGGCTTTGATCCTGTGAATGCCCAAGTCATTAAGGCATGAACTCAAGTTTCCCCTGCAAGTTCCGGAGAAACTTTTTCCTTCGAAACGACAGTTCATACACAAGGATCTCCTCAAGCGAGTCAACAGATGGTAGTCTCCCTCAAAGAGATAGTTTGTTCACTTTTGGAATTCCTCAACCGAGATTCTCCTGCAGAGCGACATTCGACAGTCTTCTTCAGATAAGATAGTCTGCTTCACATTTTGGAATTCCCTACAGGTTTGGTATTTCCCCAGCAGGGTCGAGAGATGTCACGTTTTCATCAGAGAAAATAATTCAGGATCTCCCAGCAGATCGACAAATGATTCCCTAGCAGAATCAGTGAATGATAGTCTTCATCCATAAGATAGTTCATGATCCCCAGCGGAGTCAGCAAATGATAGTCTTCATCCAGAAGATAGTTCAGATTCCCCAACAAAGTCAGCAAATTGCAGTCTCTTTCATCAGAAGACAGTTTGCTCACTTTCTATCATAACAAAGTCAACAAATGGCAGTCTCTTTCATCAGAAGACAGTTTGCTCACTTTCTATCACAACAAAGTCAGCAAATGGCAGTCTCTTTCAGCAGAAGACAGTTTGCTCACTTTCTATCATAACAAAGTCAGCAAATGGCAGTCTCTTTCAGCAGAAGACAGTTTGCTCACTTTCTTTCATGACAGGGTCGACAAATGGCAGTCTCTTTCAGCAGAAGACAGTTTGCTCCCCTAGCAATTGGCAAATGGCAGTCTTTTCCCAAGAAAAGACAGTTTGTCTGTTAAATACTCAAGAGATCGACAAATGGCAGTTTCTTCGAACAGTTTGTCTGTTTCTGGGATGTTTAACTCCCCACAGAGTCGATGAATGGCAGTTTTCCTCTTAGGAAAACAATTCGTTGATTCCCCAGGCATCAGTTGACGAATGGCAGTTTTCACCCCGAAAACAGTTCGTCCGCCTTCAAACAAAGTCATTAGCCCCTCAAAAGATCATGAGGCCATATGACATTCTTTCAAAGACGTCAAGTTAAAAGGGAAGATGGTGAAGTTTCTTTACAGCCGTCAAATGGCATCTTACCTCCAAGCGCTGGTAAGAAGTTTGACGAGGAAACAAACCTTTGAAGTTTCTTTACAGCCGTCAAATGGCATCTTACCTCCAAGCGCTGGTAAGAAGTTTGACGAGGAAACAAACCTTTGAAGTTTCTTTACAGCCGTCAAATGGCATCTTATCTCCAAGCGCTGATAAGAAGTTTGACGAGGAAACAAACCTTTGAAGTTTCTTTACAGCCGTCAAATGGCATCTTACCTCCAAGCGCTGGTAAGAAGTTTGACGAGGAAACAAACCTTTGAAGTTTCTTTACAGCCGTCAAATGGCATCTTATCTCCAAGCGCTGATAAGAAGTTTGACGAGGAAACAAACCTTTGGAAATTCTCTCTTTATCTGAGATATTGTCCAAACGCAACTAAAACCAGTTTCGAGATTTGGACATCCGGAACGAGAGGAGGTTGTTTACCTTTTTCTAAGTATCAAACACTTAGAAGATGGATTGCGCATCCTACATTGCCATCCATTCACCAGAATCCACATCAAGTATTTCTGCAGGAGTTTGTCTCCTCATCCCCCGCCAAGTGCGACAACGGGATCAAATCATTCAAAGATTTTATCATCTCAGGAGCGCCCAAAATTCGGGCATTCTTTGATATTTAAGTCTCTTTTACGCAGGAGAGATCGAGATCTCAATCTCTCTCCCTCCAGATAAAAGAAACTTAAATAGGGGCATCTGTCATACCCTAATTTTTGACCCCCCTGAGATGACATATCTTCAGGATTTTTCATCAAGTCAAAACAAGTACCCAGAGCAGCCTGACATTCGATCGAGGGTATTCAAAGACAAGAAAACTCAGGCAAAGGATCAATCAATAGAGGGATTAGTCTCCAATACAATCATAAGACTCAAAAGCCTCATTATTACACCTATGATTGATTAAGACACCCAGTCATCTAAGCACAGGATTACTCAGATCAACAGACTAGGGTTTGGAGCCTATTAAGGACTAAAATCAGGGATCACTTTTGGGAAACCCTAAAAAGCCCCAGGGAACCATTCAAAGACATCAATCATCTTCAAATAACTCATATGACAAGATCCACTGGACATTACACCTCAGTTCAGAGTCTACAGTCATCATTGTCCTCTGGTCGACAATTAGGGTTTTTGACCTAATTCACCAAGATAGTTGACTTTTAATCAGGGCATGAATCCAAAACTTAAGACATGATTCAAGAGTCTCTACTACCTCAATATAATCCATTTACATCATTCATTTGAGGATAAGATCTTGTTTCTACACAAAAGTCCAAAAATTCCCTTTATCAGGCAAAAGTCAACTGTATGGGATCACCTTTGACTTTTAAGGTTTTTGGTCAAAAAATGACTTTCAAAGATCAATATCATCAATATATGGATATTAAAGTCATTTGACCAAAGAAATTCCAAGAAATTCATCAAGGAGCAAAAAGTCGGGAATTAGGGTTTTTGAGGGCATAGTGAGAACTCAAAATTTCACCTACACAACTCAAAAAACTTCCAACATGAAAGTTGTAGATCTTGCAAAATAAAACAACATCTTACAAAGGAACTTTTTTCAAAAGATCAACCATTTATGAAGTTTTGGAAATTTTGAAGTTTAGGTCATAAACACTTAGAAATTTTTCTAAGTGTTTTTAACCTAGTTTTCATCCAACTTTGGGCTCATTTTTCACAAATTTCCCAAATGATTCTGAAGAAGACATAAACTAATGATTTAAAGTAGATGTTTAGGGCTTTCCAAATTGTGTTCAACCTTCTCCAAATTCAATTTGAGCTAGGAGTTATGCTTGTTCAAAGTTGGCCTCATGAAGTAAAATTATAGGTCATGTACAATTTGAAACTTTGCAATTTTGTGCATATTGCTTCACTAAGTGATGCTACACGACCTCTAATGCATCTGAAACCATACCATACATCAATTTCCATCATTGCATAAGGATTAGAGAAGATTCCCAAAAACAAAGGCATGTGATTATGTAATGATTGCATTTTTGAATTTATGGCAAATTGGTGATTCATCAAAGGAATCTTCTCCCAACCAATTGGAGCTCATTTCTGCAGCAAATTTGTCCCCTAAGATCAAGCAAAACCGATGGCTAGGGAGTGGTATCAAAGAGCTCATCATTGCACTTGGGATATTCTTTGAATTTCTTCATGGCTAAGAAACCAAAGTGACTTCATTAAGCAAGCTTACTATCTCCAATTGCTCAGCATCATTTGCCTATAAATAAGAGAGCATACCTCAGTAATCAAACACACCAAAGCAACAGAATTCTTGCTTTCTCTCTTCTTTCTCCATACTTAAGGTTTTCAAAGGTTCTTTGGCAAGAAGACTCGGATTCTTCAAACCAAAGCTCTTCCCTTGGAATTAAGTATTCAAACACATTAGGGGAGTCATTTAGAGGTGATCCAAACCTCTGAAACACTTCTGGGAGTGAGGAATCATCATCTGCACCTCTCACTTGGAGCTGTTGCAGTTGGGGTCGAGCAAGAGGTTCTGGGTACTTCCAGTCCAAGCTAAGCATCTCAACACCTTCCAGGAGGATCACTGAAGCTATTTGGATCGTTGCAACAACTCTGCAACACACTTTGATCAGAGCCAGATCTTCATTTTTCAGGTAAGTTTCCAAAACTTCAAACTCTATGGTTCACGCATGATAAATTAAAAATGAAGTTACCAGTTGGTTTCTGCACCTTCATAGATCATTAGCCCTCAATCAATTGCATCAAAACATACATATATAGCATTTCATGTTTAAATTCAGTTTTAGGGTTCTTAGTGTTCATGCTTGCGAATTTTATGTTACACTTAGAATAAATGAAATTAAAGGACACCATCATAATCCTCGTCCAAAAACGAGCAAAATCCATCCTTACATCTTTGAATTTGGTTGAGAATTGAGGGAGATAGGATTTCCAGAAATTGAAATCGTGAGGTTGAAGATGAAGTTGCTTTGCGCGCATTTTTTTGAATTCTCAGAAGCAAGTTTAAAATATAATCAATTGGAAGCGTGTTTTGAACGACTAAAACGTTCAGCTCACTTGGTTACAAGCGCCTCTCACTTTCTCATGCCTTAGGTCTGGGGTTCGATCCCCCCCTCAGACCTTTTATTCATTTTATTTTTTTCAACTCATTTAATGTCTTGCTTTCACATATAATCATATGGGCTCTTTCCTTAAACAGGCCACGCGCGTGGCCCAGTTGGTATTTGTTTTGTTTGGTAACCAAGAGGGCGTGAGTTCAACCCTTGGTGAGACCAAACCATATTTTTACTACTATTTTTCTTCCTTTTTTTTTATCAACTTCACACAATCATTTAATTTATCAAATAAATCCATTTTTACTTCATTTTTCACACACTTGTCATTTAATGTATATATTTTGTGAATAATCAAAAAAATCATAAAAATATTATTTATTTCATGTATTTTTATTAGGTTTAAAATAGTATGTTTTAGGTGTTTTCTTAAATACTTTAATACATATTTTCACTTTGTTTTAACCTAAATCATTTTGTAAATAAAGTTTATGATAAAACCCTAATTGTTTAGGTCTTAATTAAGTAAAAAATCTTTATTTTTACTTTAATTAAGTTGACTTTTGTCAATTCTCAAAACTGTTTTCAATCTCCAAATAAATCAAATGATTAGGGTTTTCAAACAACAAAACCTTGTATCATTCCAGATCATTTTCAAATTGCTTTTACACCAGTACTGTAAAGTACTGGGCCTCTAATAGAGTGTAAGTCCCAAACACCTTCTCTTCTTAGCTTGTTTTCAAAACTGTATTTTCAAAATCTTCTTTCTGTTTCCAAAACATTCTTCTGGTATTTGAAGGGCATTATTCCCGGTGAAACTCTTCAGATACCTATGTGACCTTTGTCCATCTTCACTTCTTCTGTTTTCAAAAACCATTAACTGTTTATCATATATATTCAACTGTTATCAACAAAACAACAAAAATTACTGTTGAGGCTCTATACATACTTCTTCAATGGCCTCCACTCCATCCAGGTTAGGCTTTACAAGCTTTCAATTTACAGTCTTTGTTTAAATTACTGTCAAATATAAACTGTGCATATATTAGTTTAGAACTACGTTTGAGTATAAACCTTAGGACAGTTAAACTATATATCTATTATAGGAATATGGCCTAGGATTGAGAATGTCTTCCCGGTGAAGGCTCTTTCCTAATTAGAGATCTGTAGTTCAAACCCCCAAGATGAATTATTCCCGGTGAAACATCTTGGCAAAAACCTTAGAATCCAAATAATAGGACACATCCACCCAAAGAGGAATTATTCCCGGTGAAACCTCTTACCCATTTGCTTAGAGCCAAAATAAGTTCAAAACTGCATAGCTTTCTCTTGTGCTATAACAAGGACCCTCAATTAGCCTCCTCTTGGGCTTTGTACAAGGACCCACAGGCTTCTTAAAAGCATTTCCAGCTTCCTCTTGAGCTTGTATACAAGGACCCATCAGGTTTCTTATAAACATAGGAACAGGTCTTTAGTCACCTTTTAGCCTACCCTGGTGAGTTTCTTCCAATTTAAACCAGACTTTAAACAAGCTAAGTTTGTCTCAATTCTACATTGAGTATATTTTTGGAATGAGAGACATGGACAGTCTCTGTCACCCTTACCTTCATCAATCTTCCTTAGCAGAGTCTAGGATCTATGTTCATTTCTCCTCAGTATGTGTCAGCCTTCATCTTGAGCTTTAAACAAGAAGTCTCCATTAGATAATCCTTCTGCCAACCTTTTCAACAAAATCCCTGGAAAGGGTTAGCCTCCAAAGTCAATTAAAATCAATCCATCATTTCAATAAAAATCCCTGGAAAGGGTTAGCCTCCAAAGTCAATTAAAATCAATCCATCATTTCAATAAAAACCCCTGGAAAGGGTTAGCCTCCAAAGTCAATTAATAAAAATGTCAAAAACCAAAGATTCATTTCTCTTAGGAGATAATTTCCCCAAAAGAGTCAAAACCCCTGGAAAGGGTCAGCCTCCAAAAACATGATAAAAGTCAGTCTTTTAACAGACAAATTCACCAGCTGAGTCAAAATCCCTGGAAAGGGTTAGCTTCCAAAGAAAAACAGTCTTTCAATAAATAAAACCTCCTCAGTAGAGTCAAAACCAACAAAAACAGTTAGCCTCAACCTTGGGCTTCATACAAGGCACCAAACAATAAAACTCCCCTGTCAAGAGTCAGCCTCAACCCTGGGCATTGTACAAGGCAGATAATAGAGTCTCCCCAGTGAGTTCTTTATCACTCAGTAGCCACAACCTTGGGCTTTGTACAAGGCAGATAAACCATATTTTCATGTGTCAAAGATTCCTAACACTTAGGATCTTTCCCTATATAGTCATCCATACTTAATTCATTTAAGAGTCCGCCACAACCTTGGGCTTTGTACAAGGCAGAAAATAATGTTTTCCCTAGCAACAGTCAGCCACAACCTTGGGCTTTGTACAAGGCACATAAAATAGAGTCATTCATTCAATTATCCTCAACAGTCAGCCACAACCTTGGGCTTTGTACAAGGCACCTAAATAGAGTCAGCCTCAATTCTGGGCTTTGTACAGAACACAAAAATACCCTGTAATTAATCCCCAGTGGAGTCATCTCCCAGAGTCAATAATATTAATTAGTCAATCAAAAAGCCTCAAGCTTGGGCCTCATTCAAGCCAGCTAAAGTCAAATCTTTCATACAGTAGATAGACATAGCTTATCTCTATAGAGAGATATTTTTACTACTCTACCACATTCAAACAAACATTTCCATTTCAATTTCAATTTTAATCAAGTCTCCCATTTAGGATTTTGAAAGGCATGAGCTGGCAGTAAAACCCAGACATGTGGTAACTTTCCCTAATTTGGATGAGCATCTTTCTTTCATTTAAGAGGCATTTGACTGGTATACTTGCACATACACAAGTAAGGTCCCCCTCTTGAATGAAATGAATTCAGTTATTCTGTCACTCTTTTAAATGTTTGTGGTAGAATAGTACAAATACCTCTCTGTAAAGATGATTTCATGTCTCTTTACTGTAAACAGAGATTTAATTCCAAGCTTCAACCTTGAGCTTCAAGCAAGGCACCAAAAACAAGTAATTTCCCTAGTTAGTTCCCCGAACTACATTAAGCTCTGACTTCCACTAGGGATATGTAGGCATGAGGTTCACAAGGAATCTCAGCGAGCTAATAAAATACCAAAAATAGTCAGTCTGTCTATCTGTCTGTCTTTCTTTAATCAATTCAATTCTCTCTCCTAACACAAAGGAGAAACTTTCCCAATCATTAGCAGCAAACACAATCACAATGACACAGAGAAGGTTCCTGTAGAGTACTACAGATATGTAGGGTGTTTAAACACTTCCCTATGTATAACCGACCCCCCGGACTCCAGAATTTCTAGTCTAGGTGAAATCCCCACACTTAGCAAACTCCTAGGGTTTAGTTGAGATCTTTTTTCCCCTTTCCTACTCGTAGGACAAATAAGAAAGTTCGTGTGATATCGTAGGAAGAACTGAAATAAAATTCATCCCACCACGGGCGCATTCTCCTTCCAAATTTCGCGTGAAGGGTTTAGCGTGCCGTCCTCCCAAGTGAAACGGGGAGGTAAAGAAAACGAACACCACACTCTTCTCCTAAAAAGCAATCAAACAATAACATATAAACATTAGGAAATTCAACATGATACATTGTTTTGTTGTATGTATGCATAAATTTAAGTTAAATAATTTTTACCTGGTATTAGGTCCAATACATAATGATTGATTTTATCCACAACTTCAATGGTTGAGGCAAGAATCGCTTTTCCTTATAGATGTGCAACATCTTGGAATACATGAACCAAATTGGGATATATGATTTCAACAATAGCTTTTATAGGATCTGAAAAATTGGTAATTAATAGTTCTTGAGGAATATCTATGTCAACCAATCCATCATTTGGTTCAGATATCTTACCATCCCCAACATTTAAGATCCAATTTGAGAACTCCGCTATTTCCTTAGAACTTGTACTATCTCTTCCCTGCTGAAGTCTCATGTTTTTTATTAGTGTTAGAACCTGACAATAGTCCCATATATAAGAGGAGCGTATTGATGCATGAACAATATCAGAACACCCTTCTCTTGGAACAACTGGAAGAATATGTCTGAAATCTCCTCCAAAAACAACTACTTTGCCACCAAAGATTTTATTCGCAAGACCCTTCTTACTCATGATATCTTTAAGATTTTCATCCAATTCTTCAAAGAAGTTTTTATGAGCCATAGGTGCTTCATCCCATATCATGACATCGGTTGCCTCGAATAACTGTGAATGTTCGGTATTTTTGTCAATATTGCAAGTAGAGTTGTCAAGTGTTGGCACGGGTATTTTGAACTTTGAATGGGTAGTTCTTCCTCCTGGCAATCATTTGGGTAATATAATTAGTTTTTAGAAAGTTTCTATCTATTTTTCCATACATGTAGCTTTTGCAATCGAGACCATGTCATTTAGAATGCATTGAGATGACAAAGACTGCAAAATTGTGTTTAGGGTTGGCATGGTGAAGATTGCCTAGATTGCAAAGAATATGTAATGTACAGTTTCCTGATATATGCATATTTATACCAAAACTGCATGATTAAAGAACCTTCCACTTTATGTAATTATAAAATTGCAACATTTGCATTTATACTTTTACATATTTTTCCAAAACACGTAAACAATGAAACTTTATATCATATAAGGTTGAGTTACACATATAAATGTAGGACATGATGACATGCATTGATCATGTTAAGAGAGAGATGTTTTAAAGCCATCGAAAAAACTATAGGGATATGTTGATTGGTTAGGTTATAGTTTGCAACTTTGGCAGAAACGTGTATTGAATCATTCAATTGATACAATTTATATTCAAATGTATTATATTACCTTTAGGCAACAGCAGAAGCATAAGTTGGTTATCCAAATTCATTTTATTTATAAACTGTAGTAGAGTATTGTTGCATTATCAGAGACAGTAGTAGAGTTCAAAGAGATAACAACATTTTATAGTAATGTGTTAATGAAATTAAGAACTGAAATATCACGAAACCCTTAGTTCCAGGTCCAGAGTAACAAAAAACAAGTAAAAAACATTAATAATCAGATTTTTTTGTTCAAAAGTTAAGGCTAATTAATCATTTAAAAAAACTAAAGCTAACTATTTCTCCTTTTTAACACCTTTGGTCATCTTGGTTGAGGATGTTTTGACACTATCAACATCTTCCACTGCATCAATTAGAGACCTCTTAGATGGAGTCAACCCAGAATTTCTAATTAACGGGTCATATTCTACAGATGCAGATAAGGGTTCCTGCCATGAAGATGGAAAAGCAACAATAAGGTTTATAAGAAGGGTACATTTATTAAATTTATAATCCAAAACATTAGTAATTCAGTCCATACTCACAGAACAACTTATTATTTCATCTTGTGACAAACGATCGGGTGTTTGAAGCTTTGAAGCATACTGCAAAGACAAACCAACATTAGGCCAATTTAAGAAAACTCTAAATGCATCAAAATAAGTATACAAAGTTTACCTCCTCAACTTTGAAACTGTCCTTTATTTTCTTACGGTAATTGTCATCATCTTTGAAGCCAGTGACAGAAAGTGGGGCATTCTTAGGCTGAAAAACAAACTCCTTTTTCAGTATTGAATCAAGTCCGTAAGGGAATTCGAGTGGATCGTAATCACCGGCCTATATCAATACAAACAATTATGCACGAATTATTCAAACTTACATACATTTATCAAATTATATCACATTACTAACCTCTATCAAATCCACTTTCATTTAAAGAGAAGACTTTCTAATTAACTTCACACAATCGGTGTCTCAAAAGATGAACTTGGCCTTGGATTTACCGTCAATAGCCAATACTTCAAGCTTATACCTAAAACATTTATGCCAATCAGGTAAACATATTCAAGTCATTTATGTAATACCACTATACCCAATATCAATTGCTAATATAGAAACAATATAAACAATACCTTGGCACAAACTCTGAGCTGATATGTTTTGCATAACACTGCAGCTTTCCATCCTTCAGACTCACACTCCTGGTGCATTCAACACTTCCATCATAATACCATCCAGTCTGGCCAGCTTCAAATTTATTCAGAGTAGCAACAGTCACACAGGTTGTTTCCTACAAAGTTGTCCATTAATGGAAATGTCAACTATTGTCACATATGAATAATGTAAACACAATAGTCATTATTTCAGAGAGACTCATTACATGTTGCATATTTGTTATCTTAGAGAGACTCATTATTTCAGCTTTCCAAACAAACTTGTCAAATTCAAAATAATATGAGTTTTATGTTGCTTCAACTTGCGGACTTGACGCAAATAACAACGACAAATCACCACCAAGGCTGTAATATGTAAAACATAAATGTTTGCATCAAGTTAGGAAGAAATTCGAATGCACAACAAATACATTAACATGAATATTTTTGGAAGAGTAATTTCCTTTCTTTTAGATTCTTAACTTTATCAATACGAAGGTCATTAATCAACAAATTTGTTCCGTTCCATGTGTTGAAAACATTCATAGGAAACCCTCCTGCAGAAATTGATTTACTAGGACAAATTCATACATAAGATAGGGAAGAAAGGAAATCAAGTGATGGTAACAAAAATACCTTAAGTATTTAAGTAATGGTGTATTTCAGACAATCAACCCACAATTTTTAATTCAAATTTAAAATAGAAATACCTTGAACCTCTTTAACCCTTACATTGATTAGTAGAACAACAATATTGGAATCTTCCTTATTATTCTTACTATATTCATAAAGTTGAACTGCAAGTTGACCCCACAAAGTACATTGTACAATAGATTTTCTAGTGCAAAAAACATATTGAAATGGTTACTTGGATGTTCAAATGAATGATTCGTGTATACAATAAAATGGTATAAAAAAATATGGTCGGTCAAGGACACACAACATACATGATATCAACAATTGTAAAAACAACCATGTTCTTGTTGTTGTCACCATTTACTTGGGATTGAGAAATCTCAGTAATTCCTCCAAGAATATCTAACAAACACAAAATTAAAATATTAAGGGTCTTGCTAACCAGTGCCCTCAGGGCAATGGTTAAGCATTCCAAAAGAGGAAAATATTTTATAGAAAATTTAATATTTCAATTTTCGAGGCATTAAATACGCAGATTACCGAGATAAATTTACTATATTTTAAAGTCTTAACCATTTCCCTGAGGGCACTGATTAGCATTTCCCAAAAATTAATTAGATTAAATCAAATAGAAAAATATATCACAAAAACTACAATGAACTTACCAACCAAAACATTAGACCGAAACCTTCCTTCAACTATGGCATCTAATCCAAGAATGTTAAGGTAGTAGACAAGGATGTCAGGAAGGTCTGCTTTCTTAAAAAAAGTTGACAAACAGAAAACCAATTTGTAGGAATGATTGGTCGACTTAAAAGAGAAATCATTGTTTGAAACTTTGAAATTCTGCATGATATAAGAGCTTCCAGCTGCAAGTTCTGATTCGAACTTGGAAACCAAATAGGTAGGGACAATTGCTTGAATCATTTCACGCTTCAAAAAATAAATAGAACTAATTATACCCTAATCATATAAGACAGAATATAGTGTTTAGGAGTCAGACAATGGAACTTGGAGACAAAATACTATCTTCGAATCAACCAAAATCATCTCTATGTGTTCTTTGTTTGAAGAACTTGTCACAGACCATATATGCTTACACCTAACTGTTATCTTCCATAAATCCTTTGACTCATTGATGTCCTTCACAAAATCGATTGAGCGAGCCATGCCAATACGTAAATAGTTGCAAGAACAAAACATATTTCACACGGACGGCAAGTTAAGATCGAAACTTGCAACAAAAAAAGATGGAATGACAAAAAAACTCACATCTTGAAGAATTGATATGAAAAAACTCAGTCGATGATGTGTTTAAAAGGGAGGTTGAAATCTACCTTCGTGGGTCCGGCTAGACTAGCCTCAATCTAGCTTACTTAGAAATATTCGTTAAAGATGTGATTATGATATTTGAAGGCGACTTCTTCAATATGCTTTTCCCCTTTTCCTTTTTCATTTGGACAACCGCATGATCGAAAGAACCATACACATTAGTTTGATTACGCTGGAGGGACTAATCGACTTTCTTCCTTAACTCAGCCATTGGGTCATCATGAACCTTCAGATCTTCAACACGAGATACCGTATCCTCTTGAAGGGAATTTGTAGTCTCCTCAGTAAAGGATTTCAACTCTACGAAGATGGCAAAGACTGTTTCCTTATGGTGCTTCTTCTTGTCCTTTATAGAAGACCTAGGCTTAGCAATTCATGCAGCTAAAGTAGAAAGGGAGTCATGAATCGTTGCCTCCTCTTGGAAATCCTCCACACAGTAAAAATTTTCTCGAAGAGCGAATATCTCATCGTGACACTTGGAGCATTTTTGCTCCATAAATTTACATTCACCTTCTAGGTATCCCTCTTTTGGGAAGGATTGCTCATGGCTAAGACATCAACTCAACCAACAACAACCAGAAAAAATAAGGAGGCCGCTTGATAGGTGTAAAAGGTAGTCTAAAAAAGTTCCATTTTATATGCCTCAAGAAGCTTTTGAAGGTAGATCAGATCCTCCTCAGACATTGTAGCAGTGGCTTCCTAGAGAGTACGAGGAATTTAGGCAGGAAGGATGACCGACAACTTGAGGAGAGGGGTAGTCGATCCTACATTACAACTCCTAGGCATACGAGCCTGTTTAGGAGAGTATTCCTCTAAGAGGGGACTTTTATCTTGATCCCGGTCCATCTTAGTCGGGGGTAGTGGGAGTCTGATACTGATCCTCCATAATCAGGCCAACACTGGAAGTTAGAGGCTGGTCAGCTCCATGGGAGGTAGAGGACATCTTAATAGTAACAAAAGCTCCAGACGCTGTAGGAGGAAGAGTAACAAACCGAGTCGAGGAACTAGTTTTGACATCTTGAGAAGCGGAAATAACATATACCTTTTTGCAAAGAGTTCATTTTATCTGCAAGTACAAACACTCACGTTAAAAAAAGGATGACTCAACTTTCATCGAATATTTTTCTTTCTCCTGACGACCAACCACTCACACTATAGCGCATGTCTCATTGAACCTCTTCCTCTATTGGGAAAATGATACTTTTATAGTGCCAAATCCCTCCTCATAGCTAAGTCCCAGATAGAGAGACTCCAAATCCCTCCTCATCATAATCTCTTTAGTAGTAGGAGAGACTAGTTTAACTCCATAAGAATGAGGCTTAAGATGGAAATTAAGTTAAGCCCAGTATTTTAAAAACCTATCCTTACAAGGGTGATGAGATTCAGTAGGACCAAAGCAGAATGCAGAGTGAACTTCCTGAGTGTGGGGCCTCACCAGCATGAAGTGCCCCCAGAAAGTTACCCCAATCTTCAAAGAAAAGGCAAAATAAGGGAACTCGCTAGCATATGTCGATGAGTTCCCGATCTCGGATATTATACCAGGAAGTATGTGTTACGGTGAATAGACTGAAGAATAAGTGGTAGGAAGGTTTCCACGACCTATGCTTGACCCAAAATTGGAACACCTTTATGAAAGCCTAAGAGCTCAGATGGATATGAGAAGTGATGACTTTTAGGTGCTTCACTACTTCCACTTCAAATTCAAACAAAGGAAGCCACATGTTTACCCTGGTGAGTAAACACTTGTAAAAAGGAACAAAACAACCTTAGAAGGTGTTACATATCCTTTTCCCTTAATCCACCAGACCATGATTTTAGCCACACTCGCAACTGCTTGGTCACTTAAAACGGATGGGTTCCCACTATATATGAATCCTCCCAGATATATTTGTTTATGTTGGCCGGCTCTACCAATGTAGCCCTTTTCAAGTACATCTCATCAACCTTAAAGATCTCGATGGGGGTTAAGCCAGGTAATGTCATCTGTTCGGACTGTACATTCTAGATGTCCCTTAATATCAATATCACTAGGGTCTTGACCATATGCCTTTCGATAAGCCTTAACGTGATCTTTGGCATCCTCCCTATTCAGAATGGCAACCTCCATTTTCAGAGTCAACAAAGCTGGCAAAGTCAAAGTTCTTACAACCATGGAGGAAGATAGCGTAGAAATGACTACACAATCATCTTATGCATCTTTATCAGAGAAGATAACACAAGAGCAGGATCCTTTGAAGAAGCTCCCTTATTTGAATAGCCTTTAGAGAACTTCTTAGAGTCGGAATCATCAGATAAAGATAAGACCTCGTGAGTCGATTGATCAAAAATCAAGTGGAAAGGATTTGGACTAGAAGATACTTATGCCCAAACTAAGGGAGATGAGTCATCACTCACATAATCACTAGACAAACTTATGAGACTATCGTTCATATTAGCCATAATAAAGAAGGCGATGAAGATATGAAAAAGGTTAAGAAAATTAGGGTACTTAGGGAAAGTATAATTTGATAGAAAACAAAGGTTAAGTGGGAAAGTAGATGCTTTGTTCATGGAATAACAATCATCATGATAAATACTCCTGAAGAAGAAAAAGGAAAAACACTTTCAAAAGTAAACCAATTCTCAAGGATAGTGAAAAGTACTTTTAAAGATCGAAAACCCTTAAGCAAAGATGAAGGCAACCAACAAACTAGATCTACGAAAAATGAGAATTTACAAATCAACGTCAAGGTTTTGCCTAGAAAATGTAAACAAACTCAACCACACTCAAAATGCACTAGAAGGAAGCGCCATATCCTAAGTTGGTAACCTAAAGCCATATCCTAAGTTAATATATATGAATATTAACGAAACATTTCATTGATGGGAAAACATTTAATGTGTCTGTTCCCCATTGATTTCGTAACTGAACCGAAACATCTCCGCTTCGGTCAGATATCATTGTTTTAGACCGACCACAACTTTGAAGACTTCCCTAACTAATATTTTCCTGACAAACCTTGGGGCCAATTGTTCTGGACAGGTCAAAGTCCCAAAGCAAATGCCCAACCATGAGTAGGCTCAATTGAAATGACGAAATATATAAAGTCAACACACATGAGAATCAACTCCATTAATTCATGATTCTTTTTTATCCATCAACACCAATTCTAATAACATAACAAAACATTATCAAAATATGTATTACAAACCTATATAACAATTACTCAACTAAAATACTTTAAGAGCATCTCCAATGATAGTATTTTTGAATGAGTTCTCCAACTAGACATTAATATAATAATTAAATATTAAATCAATTTGCCATGTCATAGTAGAGTTGCATTGCAATGCAACTAGTAAAAAATTGTGGTACCAAATCAAATTAAGTTATGAGATAAACTTGTGGGACCCATTTAAATTACACCAATAAAATAAATATTAAATAAATTATTTTGAGATAATATAGCTGGTGAGACCCATAAAGAACTAAAAGTTGGGTTGCACCATCGGAGATGGTCTAAATATACTATACAAACAAAATGAATAACTAGTACTATATTAAAAACAATCCATATTAATATATTAATATCTACCAATTCAAATTTTATTTCTATAATCAATACTATATTAACAAAAATTAAATTCCATTTATTATTCATCAGTGTCAATAATTATCTATCAATTCAAATTCTAACTCCACAATTATTATCATATTAAAAAGTTTAAAACTCAATTTCTCAATTGTCTTAAAATCTTATTTTTTATTATATAATTATTATAGAATTTATTTATTTCTTAAAAATATAAAACCATCACAAAAATAGTTAGAACTAGATATACATCGTTGAGATCATCACTCCTTTTTTTTCTACAAACAATGTTGAACTTCAACTATCCACTTGTTCTTCAACTTCTCATTTTCATTCTAACTTTTTCACTTCCAGTGACACTCTCTAACCATGAAGCCATAGAATCACTTCTTCACCGCTTGGATTCCAAAAGGGCACTTCCACCCGTGCAAGAAGCAGCAGCTAGAGGTGTTCTTAAAAGACTTCTTCCCACCCATTTGTCCAGCTTTGAGTTCAAGATAGTTTCAAAGGTTGTTTGTTGCCCCTTTTGGTCTCTGAATTGATTGTCTTGGATAATGGATTTGGTTTTGTGTTTGAGTTTGGTTTTTAATTGATTATTGGTTTTCAATTTTCATTGTTTTTGATTTTACTGAATTGTACTTTTATAATGATCTGATGTGTATCTGGATTATCAACTTGATTAAGTGCTTGTGAAATAAGTGTTTATCATATTAGTGCTTATGTATAAGCTAAAAAAAGATTTTTTTTTCATAAGCTATTATGGAGAGCTTATGGAAATGAGTTGAAATTTGAAAATAGCTTATGAACATGTTAGAAGCTGTTTTTAAGATCTCTGAAATAGTCTCACTAGTGCTTAAGACAATAGATAAGTTCAAATAAACCAATATGAAGTAAGAAGGGAAAACTCTCAGTTCGTTACATGATACTTTGTATTAGTCGTTGAATTGGTTGCATAATATAAAACTATGAAACACGGACACTGACACGTCGACACCGATAATAATTTGATAAAATGAATAAATTAAACGTAATCACAAGTGTCGGTTTCGGACACCAGACATTGACACACCTTTTGTCAGAAGTAGTGATAGTCACTATGCATGCTACTTTTGGTAGAAGCAGTAATGACTATGCTGTCATGTTATTACTATTTTTAGAGTTAAATACATTTTTGGTACAGTCAAATTGGAAAATTTTGACTTTTCCGCTTCAAGAATTTTATTTGTTTTTAGCCCTTAAAATTTACAAAAATTATGCGCTGTTAGTCCTGATAAGAGTCTGATGAGGAAAAAAAAAAGTTTACTAAGTATAGGGCTAGAAATGACTAAAGTTTTACATGACCGAAATCAAAATTCGACAATTTTGTAGGGTTAAAAAGTGCATATTTTATCTATTCAGGGATCGCTGATTTTCTTTCATTTAACTGTACTGTTATGTTATAATGCTAAAGAAATTAGTCTTTGCATCTATTCTTATTTTTTATGATTAAATGTAAAAGTACGATTTCGATATTTTCAGGAAGTCTGTGGCGGAGACAGTTGTTTTATGATAAACAATCACAAAAAGACTAGGCATAATGGACCTGAGATTATGTACGTCAAGTGAAATTTATACTGCAGATTGGTTCATATATATTATTCCTTCTTGGTTCTTGTTTTTTTTTTTAAATTTAAGTTTCTTGATGGAACGGTTTGTTTTCAGTCCTAAGTTAGTTGTTCATAGATATGATCATTTGATCAGTTTTTCTGCCTTCTTTAATATGAACTGACATTGTATTGTTTATATATTTCTCAGCATTAGAGGAACCACTGGTGTTGAGATTGTGTCTGGCCTCCATTGGTATCTTAAGTATTGGTGCGGCGCTCATGTTTCATGGGATAAAACAGGTGGCATTCAGACAACTTCGATCCCCAAGCCAGGGTCACTACCCCTTTTGAAAGATGATGGCGTGAAGATTAAACGTCCTGTTCCATGGAACTATTACCAAAACGTCGTGACTTCAAGTTGTACGTACCAAAATCAGCTTTCCAAGGAAAAAAACATCTCACATTTTTCTGTAGTGCACAACTGTTTTCATACAAACTATAACCTGTTTTCATAAGCTATCCAGGAGAGCTTATGGAAATGAGCTGAAAACAACTTAGGACACAACGTATTATTCCGTCTGTGAGAGTTGTTATGTAATATCACATTCTTCTTTGTTATTTGCAGATTCGTTTGTTTGGTGGGATTGGGAAAGGTGGGAAAAAGAGGTAGACTGGATGGCACTTCAAGGGGTGAACCTACCCTTGGCATTCACTGGGCAGGAAGCTATCTGGCAAAAGGTTTTTAAGGTAAGTGCTAGTTGGATGAATAGTTTCACATTTTCATTGAAGTTTCTTTCCTGATTCAGTAATAGAGATATGTTTGTACAGAATATAGTAGAAATTTTTCTCTTGCAATAGTTATTTGACTAGTATCTTTTAACTATAGGATTTTAACATAAGTTCAGAAGATTTGAACACTTTCTTTGGTGGACCTGCTTTTCTTGCTTGGGCACGCATGGGAAATTTACACGGGTAGGTAAAAGTAGTAATTTTAACCCTGTTGTTGATTTCCATTCTGAATAGAAAGCAAAAGAAATGGGATTGCAAATGAAGTAATCCCGTGTTTCGTGTTCATTATTCGTTCATATTTCATATTGAACATTTTATACAATGACAGAAGATTATGAGAATTATAATGCTTAGAGATAAAAGAAGAAGAACAAAGAGTTAAGATTGTTTGAGGTGTCATGGATAATATTAATATGCATTTTTATTTTGCATTCTATGGTTGTTTTGAATAAAACGTAGCTGTTATCTTTTAAGATGATTTGGTTTCTAATGAGATCTATCTTTTCACAGATGGGGCGGGCCTTTATCTCAAAACTGGTTAGATCAACAATTGGTCCTACAGAAAAAGATAATCTCTCGAATGCTGGAGCTAGGGATGACTCCAGGTATCTTACCATAAGACATGCAATATTAATTATTTTTTTTTTTTATGAATTTCCTTGTTTGGCATCCATATTTACTGAGGGGAGAATGGTTTTACAGTCTCAAATTCTATGATACATTTTTCTGAGTTTAATGCTCTGATATATCAGTGAATTTTTTATGTTCTAGTGTTACCATCCTTCTCTGGAAATGTTCCGGCTGCATTGAAGAAGATATTTCCTTCTGCAAAAATAACTAGACTTGGTGACTGGTATTTTACTTCTCTTTTTGTAAGATTATTCATTTCTCAGGTAGCTCATGTTCCCGTAATGGCATGTTTTGGAATTGTTCACGTTCCAGCTTATACTTTTTTTTTTTGTTTTCTTTTCCAGTTATAAAGGTCTATCGTTCCATGTACTTATCAATAAAGTTTTTTCGTTAATGTTGCTGCCAGGAACACCGTTGATGCTGATCCTCGCTGGTGCTGCACGTACCTTCTTGATCCCTCCGATCCTCTATTTGTTGAAATTGGGGAGGCTTTTATCCGAAAACAAATTAAAGGTGTGCCTAGTTTCACTCTTTTTCCTTTTTTTCTTGTAGACATCTTTTTCTTTGATTGTTGGGTCTCCAATTTGTGTTACCATTGAATGAAAAAGATGCGGGGAAGAAAGGGTTATTAATGGACAATGTCAAACTTCAAGGGGATAATAGGATCAGAATAATAAATGGAAACATGACCAGCTTTTGTTAGACAGTATAAAATTGACTTTTATGATGAGGGATGCCTCCCATTTATAAACTCATTTTTCAGGCGATATCTCACCTAGGTTGAGACTTTTTACACACCCTCCTACCGCCCGGGACCGTATATCTCAAGTGTGGCCTGATAGCAGGTGACCAAATGGATTTTGGATTGTCTCTGATACCATCTTAGAAATTTTGACTGGACATAATTCAATCCTACAAAATTGACTTATCTTGTAATGTGAGAAACACCTCCCACTTATAGACTCGTTTTTAGGCCATATTTCATCCAATGTGGAAAGTTTAAAATCTACGTATAGAAATCTACGAATAGTATGAATATTTTGGTATATGGGTTTGAATAGAGGTAGCAAGGTAAAAGGGACAAATGTCTGTGAAGGGGAAATCAAACATGTGAAAAGGCAAAATCTTGCTTAAGATCTTTTATTGTAATGCAGTATGCACTTTCATTCGTTTTTTGCAAATCACTGAAAACTCAATCATTATGTATTCCTAATATGACGCAACTTCTAGTCTTTCGATCATGATGGCCCAAATATTTGGTTTTTCTTCCCTATATTTCCTTCTCATATTATCCATCTTAATTTTGACATATTTTCTTAAATTTTACAGAGTATGGGGATGTAACAGACATATACAACTGGTAGATTTACTTTGCCTCAACTCAATATTTTTATATTTTTGGACGATTTGTTGCAAGTTGATTTTCTACCATATCTATTTGTCATTTTTCTTTTCATTGGCATTTCATCTTATATGAAGTACAAGTTCTTAAATTAAACTTGACATGTTCGCTTGTTTATGAACTTTATTGGCCTCAACCACACGCGGACAATATTTTTCACTGAACTGGAGTGAGTTTCTATTCTTGATTACTCTTGATTGCTAACAATACATATGATATTGTTTACTGCAGTGACACCTTTAACGAAAACTCCCCACCTACTAGTGATCCGGACTATATATCAACTCTTGGAGCTGCAGTATATCAAGGCATTTCCAAGGGTGACAAAGATGCCGTGTGGTTAATGCAAGTATGCTTCAATTGATTTTGGATCTTTCCGTTTCCTATTTTAATTGCTTACCTATCATTTATCCTACATAACTCTTTTTTATAAACATTTCAATTTTGGAAGCAGCTCTATTTTGAATTATATGTACGTTATTTCAATAAAGTCAGATGTTTGTTTTACTCTTTATCTTTTTTACTTCTGCGGTGGGTGTTTTTCTTATTGGTTTGTGTTATCGAAGAGCTGCAAATATCCTCTTTCCCATTTCTATTCATGAATATTTTGGTTCTATTTGACAATGTTTAGCTGACAAATGTTTATGAATTTGCAGGGCTGGCTCTTCTACTCTGATTCATCATTCTGGAAGCCACCTCAAATGAAAGTATGAAATTCACTTTACAAGATATCTTCTGTCTTCTTCAATATTTGTGTGTGTGTATGTGTTTTTTTCCTCTCTGTTTCAGTTTGTCGACACCATGATATTATGTCATGTGAACTATGCTTATAGATAAGCCATTTAATAGTACATCTTTTTTTATGGTTAGATCCAAGGTATCTAAATTGCAAGTTAATTCACAATGTTGTTGTCGATCTTATGATTTTCAATTTTAGTTGTAATTTAATGTATGTTGTTTTTCTATTTTTATTATTGTTGTATTTGTATTTTTTTTGTAAGATCTTACTTTTTATAGTACAGTGTCACGATCCTATGTTGAGTTACATGTTTTTCCCCCACCAAGGACTCTAAAATTCTCAACTCTCCTCCTCCTCTATGGTTCATTAGCTAGCACCAAGAATTACAGAATAATTATTTTTACTATGTATGATATTCTTTGCAGGCACTTTTACAATCTGTTCCAGTTGGGAAAATGATCGTTCTTGATCTATTTGCTGAAGTAAAACCAATATGGAAAACTTCGTTTCAGTTTTATGGTACTCCTTATATATGGTAATTTGCTTTTGGATAGCTCATGTTTCTTGAAGAATGAAGATATATGATGTTCTAAACAACAATCATGTTTTCTTGATCTTACTTTGCTCCAGGTGCATGCTACATAATTTTGGTGGCAATCTTGAAATGTACGGTGTTTTGGACGCAGTTGGTTCAGGACCTATTGATGCTCGTGTCAGTGCAAACTCAACAATGGTACAACTATTGTTTACGTCAATAATAATTTATAAGCTCCTGTATGTTAGAAACTAGAAAGACTTAATCAATGCTTTAAAGCCTATGTTTCAATGCGCGCAGATTATATGATTAATGCATATCGATTCTTCATTTTGTTGCCATAATACTTTTTTAGCTGTTGCGTTTCCTGATTTATTGCCGCTAAATTCTGATTTTTTTAACTTGTCTTACTAATGTTTTATGCAGGTAGGTGTTGGTATGTGCATGGAAGGGATAGAGCACAATCCTATTGTTTTCGAGCTAATGTCTGAAATGGCATTTCGTTATGAGAAAGTTAAAATTAATGTAATGTGGTTATATGCTATAACCTCTCAATGTTTCGTGCGAGTATCTTTAATTTCGAGTACGATGTGTGAAAACTGTGTCCGACAATGAATCACATCAAGCTTATAAGGTCTTTTGTTAAGTGAAGAATCATAAATCTATTTTTCTTACAGGAATGGGTCAAGAGTTACTCCCATAGACGATATGGTAAAGCAATTCATCAAGTTGATGCTGCATGGGAGATCCTTTATCATACAATATACAACTGCACTGACGGAATTGCTGTACGTATTTTATGCGCTGATTTCTTTTTCCGATTGCGTCACAATATCTTTTAACTGTATCTTTCAATATTTAAAAGCATTTTACGAAGTATCTTTGCGGTAGTTTAGTATATTTTATGTCGACGTCATCATCTGACTTGGAAACTGATTTCGGCGAACACATAAATTTGCGGCAGGATCATAACCATGATTATATTGCGGTGCTTCCGGACTGGGATCCATCCGCAAACGATAAATCTGGTATGTTAAACCATCAAAAGAAAATTTACTTCTTGCCCCCTGGAAATAGAAGATACTTATCCCAGCAAACACCAGCTGGTATGCCACAGGCTCATTTGTGGTATACTCCCGAAGACGTAATCAAAGCATTACAACTCTTCCTAGCCGGTGGAAAGAATCTCACAGGAAGTCTCACATATAGGTAATCTATAATTCAGCTTAATATATGCTAATCGCTCTGTCTCACAATAACTGACCTATTTGAAAAAATGAGTATCACTTTTGCATGAAGCTGCAGAAATGGTTTACACACAACGGGAACGTGTGATAATAATAGCCCTGTAATTTTTCTTGACAGGTATGACCTTGTTGATTTGACTCGACAAGTATTATCGAAATTTGCAAACCAAGTATACATCGAGGCAATTACATCGTTTCAGAAGAAGAATATTGATGCTTTGCACCTGAACAGCCATAAGTTCCTCCAACTGATAAAAGATATTGATTTATTACTTGCTTCTGATGATAACTTCCTTCTCGGAACTTGGCTCGAGAGTGCCAAGAAACTCGCAGTAAATCCAAGTGAGTTGAAGCAGGTGAGGACAAATCGTTTTCGCAAATACTTGAAACTGATGCATTTCTCATCCAATTAAGTAGTTCTAATCTTGTTATTGTTTAGACAACGTTCGAGTAAATAAATTGTGCGGTTTACCTTTTCTCTTCAGTATGAGTGGAATGCTAGGACACAAGTAACCATGTGGTTCGACACAAATGAAACTACTCAGAGCAAGCTCCACGATTACGGTAAAACACATCAGTAAACTCTGTGATGCTAATTTCACTCTTAATTTTATTTTGACGATTTTGTTTCCATGTGGTTTCTGATTAGCTAACAAGTTTTGGAGCGGGATTCTGGAAAACTACTATCTCCCGCGAGCTTCAACCTATTTTAGTCATTTATCAGAAAGCTTAAGACACAACGAGAAGTTCAACTTGATCGAGTGGCGAAAACAATGGATTCCAATGTCGAACAAATGGCAAGAAGGTAACGAGCTATATCCAGTCAAGGCCAAAGGAGACGCTCTAACGATCTCGCAATCTCTCTATGAAAAGTATTTTTCATAAAAAATCACAAGGAAGATGCACAAGTAATAATAACAAGTCCATCATTTCAAATAGTAATGTTAAGCACTAGTTGTTGAGTTCATGTAATATTTACAAATATGCTGACATTATCTCAGTTATTGGAATTTCAGTTATGTTTGTTTCAATTTCAACTAAATTATGCACTTTCAATTCTTGAAATCGAAAAGTATTCGATGGTTGTGACAACGAGACGTTATAAAAATACATTACTTATAACTATTGATGTGACCAAAAATAGAAAATAAAAATACAATATTACACACAAAACTGTATAGAAATTCGATGTCGAACTAAATTTGAAATGCATTAAAGTACAAATATAATTTCCATAAAAAAATACAAATATAAACTAATCAAAAGATACATTGAATATGAAGAAAAAGTCATGTATTTGCAAATGTTTGAAAAATGAAAATATCTAAGAAACCAAAAGCAAGTAAATAACAGAGACATTTTCATGCCACTACTTCTCACAAGACAAAAATGATTTGTCTCCATTAGTCACAATTTGTGTGGATAGTATCATCTTAGATATTGTATTACCATATCTAAATGATCTTATAGTAAAAAAAAAAAAGCTTAGTAACACAAATTCAATGGCTCTTTCTTGTTACACCTTCATCACTCCTTCTATACCTTCTCTTTCTCTACATACTCATCGTTCATCAAAGCTTCCCCTTAGAGTTTCTCATATAAATGCTTCTTTAAGCTCTTCTGATTCAAAAGCACCATCATCGTCGTCATCGTCGCCACAAAGTGTGCCATCTTCAACTCCTTTTGTTGAATCTAGGCCACATGAGCCTGCCTTTAACTATGCCTTTGCCAATACTAATGGCAACCCACTTCTTAGGATGGTTCAAAATACAGAATCTTCCATAGAAAGGGTATTTGTGTTATTTCATTTGTTATGGTTCTTGTTGTTTTGATCTAGTTCTATTAATATATGTTAGTTTTGAAATTAATCATGATATCATGGACTATTACTTTCATATGTTCTACATATTATAGTAACTGGAATCAACATGTTATAGCCTATAAGGACTAGTTAAAAACAATGAGGAGCAATAGTTAATATTCCTATGTTTTAGGGACTAATTATACTTTAGTTTATTCATGGTGAAGAATACCTCTACACATTGCGGTTGCGGGTGTTACGATTGCGGTCATTACGTGTGAATTTTGATTGGGAGGTGTTTGAAAAACACTTGATATTAAGATTCTTTTATCGTATCAGGAGTAAACTAAGTTTTGTGATTATGAAATTGAGTTTTGATGAAAATACTTCAAGAAATATGGGAAATATTGTCTGATAGAGTTCCTAATACGGTCGAACGTGTGATTTTAAATCACATTGTAATTGCGGTTTGACAACCGCATCAGCAATATTGCGGCCGCAATTGCAGTTGTGTACCTCAATTTAAAAGTATGCCTTAGTGATTGTCATGATATTCAAATTTAAATTAGACTTATGCTGATGCTAATTGAGATGAGAATGATCAAAGTATTTTGCAATATGAGAAACTGTCATGCTTTTATATTATGATATGATTATGAAATCAAAATTTTCATTTTCAGTATTTTGAACTTAGTGATATATTACTAGTATGGAGTGTTACCTTTTCTATTGTAATCTTTTTGGTTTTGTGTTGATCAGGTGATTTTCGACTTCCGTTTCTTGGCACTCTTCGCCGTTGCAGGTTCCTTGGCTGGCTCACTCCTCTGCTTTCTAAATGTACATTTTCTCAACACCTATAGTAAATGAGAAACAAGATGCTATAAATTTGTCCGTAAAAAAATCAAGGGTTTGTTTGGATCAAGTCATTGTATACCTGCATAAGTACTTGTGAGATTGTTCGAAACAGTTTATGGAAGGAAACAGCTTATGACACGTCTATATGCTGTTTTCATCTTATTCCGATAACCTCTTCAAGATAGCTTATGACAACAGCTTAAAGCTTATATGAAAATTGTTTGGTTTTATTTTAGTTTTCATGTGATAATGTAAGGTAAAATTTAACGCGAATTAAGTTTCACATATTTGACTGTGTATATAATCTTTGATGATTTCAGGGTTGTGTTTATATTGTTGGTGCATACAAAGTCTATTGGTCAAGCTGTGTCAAAGGAGTTCACACCGGAAAGATGGTTCTTCTCCTGGTTGAAGCAATTGGTAATTTATGATATTTCATACATACACCGGAAAGACTTACTTAACTACTTTCATTTAGTCTCTTTTTCTTCTGCTAATAAAGTGGATGAATCTTTGTGCTGCAGATGTTTATCTTGCTGGTACTGTCATGTTGATTTTCGGTATGGGCTTATATGGATTGTTCATCAGCAACACACCTCCCGATGTGTCACCTTCTGTCGACCGAGCCCTTAAAGGATCTTCTCTCTTTGGAATGTTTGCTTTGAAGGTAATCATAAATCCTACAATCTTGTAGCCGAGGATGTTTGCGATTATCTTAACTGTTGATCATCTTAACGAACATGTATATATTGTCGTCTTTTCAGGAGAGGCCAAAGTGGATGAAAATAAGCTCACTTGACGAATTGAAGACAAAAGTGGGACATGTTATTGTAATGATTCTTCTTGTAAAAATGTTTGAGAGGAGCAAAATGGTTGTAATTGCCACGGGTTTAGACTTACTTAGTTACTCAGTTTGTATTTTCTTATCATCAGCATCTTTGTATATTCTTCATAATCTACATAAGCAAGATTAGAATGTAGTAGACATTGTAATATTCTAAATTCATATATATGTAAATGGAGAATATGGTCCAAAATATTACTGTTGAAAGCTTCTGTTCTATTTCCGGTTGGCATGCTCAGATTTACACCTCACTCTCATATTTGGTAGTGAACACTCGTATCGTCCAAAATATCACTGATTAAATCTTCTATTCAGTATGCAACATTTAGAAGAAATGAACGTTGTTAACCAACTGCGGTTTCCGCATATGGTTGAACCTTCCTTTCACACCAGTTACAACATGAATCTAAGTCCGGAATTTTTCTGGTTGCAGGTTATGTTCTCATTTGTTTTGGTCTACTCATTTTAGCATAAAACAATCAATTCTTTCAAATAAGAACTTTTAACTTAACCAGACCACTAAGATAGAAAAAAAACAGTATCAATATTTAGTAGAAATAGTATAAGAAATAACAGAACTAATAAAGAATACCTTGCGTTAGAAAAGTGGTCTTTACACAACAGTAGTCTAGTACACCATATTTGACTGTGTGGTTGTGTCATGTCTTTTTTATGGGCCCATGCACTAAATGAGGTTGAGCAATTTCATTGGATATGGGTCCACAACAATAGTCTAGTACTATTCATTCACATGTGAGACTTCTTGTGTCTCTCTACCTTTTACAGCCAACCATTCATCCAAAAACACTAGTCTTATCCATTCATTCACATGCCATTGAGTCTTTACTCCTTACTTTCAATTACTACTATCTCTCAATCTTCATAGCTCTTACTCTCTTTCAAAATTCAGCTATTAAGATACAACTTCCTTACTAGTTGATTTGCTTTAACAAAATCCAAACAAGATGGCGGCAACTATGATAGGAGGTGCTTTTCTCTCTGCAACTCTTCAAACCTTAGTTGAGAAACTTGCTTCAACAGAGTTTCTTGATTATATCAGAAACACCAAGTTGGATGTCTCCCTCTTGAGAAAGTTACAAACAACCTTGCTCACTCTTCAGGCTGTGCTGGATGATGCAGAAGAGAGGCAGATCAACAATCTTGCTGTCAAAAAATGGCTAGATGACTTGAAAGATGTTGTCTTAGATGCTGAGGATTTGGTCAATGAAATAAGTTACGACTCCCTTCGCTGCAAGATGGAGAATACTAAAGCTGGAAACAGAACTAATAAGGTGTGGAACTTTCTTTCATCTCCTTTCAAAAACTTCTATAGAGATATCAATTCCCAATTGAAGATCATGTGTGAAACCCTTGAACCTTTTGCACAACATAAAGACACCCTTGGATTGCAAACAAAAAGTGCTAGAGTTTCTCGAAGACCACCTTCAAGTTCAGGAGTTAATGAATCTGTCATGGTCGGTAGGAATGAAGATAAAGATACAATCATCAAGATGCTTGTATCAGACTCAGACTGTGGCACCAGCAAAAACAATAATTTAGGTGTTGTTGCAATTTTGGGTATGGGCGGTGTCGGAAAAACAACCCTTGCACAACTGGTCTACAATAATGAAAAAGTTGAACAACATTTTGATTTCAAAGTCTGGGTTTGTGTATCAGAGGACTTCGATGTTGTGAGAGTAACCAAGTCTCTCCTTGAATCTGTTGTTAGAAATACAACATTTGCTGCGTCAAAGGTATGGGAAAGCGATAACCTTGATATTCTTCGAGTTGAATTAAATAAAATCACGAGGAAGAAGAGATTTTTGTTTGTGCTGGACGATTTGTGGAATGATAGTTACAATGACTGGGATGAGCTAGTAAGTCCCCTTGTTGATGGAAATCCTGGAAGTTCAGTGATTATAACTACGCGTCAACAAAAAGTTGCAGAGATGGCAAAGACATTTCCTATTTATAAATTAGACCCTCTGTCACATGAAGATTGTTGGTCTATACTCTCAAAACATGCATTGGGAAGTGATGAATATCATGCTAGGAAAAACACAGCCCTTGAAGAGATTGGTAGGAAGATTGCAAGAAAGTGTGGTGGATTGCCAATAGCTGCTAAAACACTAGGAGGACTTCTACGTTCAAGAGTAGACACAACGGAGTGGACTGAGATTTTGAACAGTGATGTATGGAATTTACCGAATGATAATATTATACCTGCGTTGCATTTGAGTTACCGTTATCTTCCGTCTCATTTGAAAAGATGTTTTGCATATTGTTCAATTTTTCCAAAAGATTATCCACTTGATAGGAAGCAATTGGTTTTGTTGTGGATGGGAGAGGGCTTCCTTGATTATTCTCACGAGGGTAAATTGCTAGAGGAAGTAGGTGATGGTTGCTTTGCTGAATTATTGTCTAGGTCCTTAATTCAACAATCAAATGATGGTGCTCGTGGAACATTGTTTGTCATGCATGACCTTATCAACGACTTAGCTACATCCGTATCTGGAAAAATTTGTAGTAGGCCTGAATGTGGTGACATTCCTGAAAAGGTTCGACATTTATCATATAATCAAGAAGCGTATGATATTTTCATGAATTTCAAGCATTTCTACAATTTAAAATGCTTGCGAAGCTTCCTACCCATTTCCAGTAATTGGTTTAGAGCTACCTTGTCCATTAAGGTGGTTGATGATTTGTTGCCAACATTCAAAAGGTTGCGGGTGTTATCGCTTTCAAAGTATGTAAACATCACCAAGCTACCAGATTCAATTTGTAATTTGGTGCAATTGCGATATCTAGATTTGTCCTTCACTAAAATCAAAAGCTTGCCTGATACAGTATGTAACCTTTACAATTTGCAAACTTTGAATTTATTGGGTTGCTACAGTCTCACTGAATTGCCAGTGCATATGGGAAATTTAATCAGTTTACGTCACCTTGATATAAGTGGGACTGCCATAAAAGAGTTGCCTATGGAAATTGGTGAACTGGAAAACCTCCAAACTTTGACTGTTTTTTTAGTGGGTAAGCGACGTGAAGGGTTAAGTATCAAAGAGCTAAGGAAATTCCCAAACCTACAAGGAAAATTTACCATAAAAAACCTTAACAATATCATTGATGCAAAAGAGGCGGAAGATGCCAACCTGAAAAACAAAGAGAAAATTGAGAAGTTAGAGCTGATATGGGGAAAACAAAGTGAAGATTCACTAAAAGTGAAAATTGTGCTCGAAATGTTGCAACCACCAATAAACTTGAAGAGCCTAGTCATTGATTTGTATGGAGGGACAAGGTTTCCGAATTGGTTGGGAAATTCTTCATTTTCTAACATGGTGTCCATTGACATTCGTAATTGTGAATACTGCATGACACTTCCACCGCTAGGCCAACTACCTTCCCTCAAGAAGCTTAGTATATCGAATTTGTTGTTATTGGAGACAATTGGCCCAGAGTTCTATTGTGTTGAGGAAGGAGAATGTTCCAGTTCTACCTTCCAACCATTTCCTTCCCTTGAGCATATGAAATTTCACAGCATGCCAAATTGGAAGGATTGGATTTCCTTTGAAGGTATAAATTTTGCATTTCCCCGACTTAGAACTATGGAGTTACATAATTGTCCTGAACTAAGAGGAGATTTGCCTGACCACCTTTCATGCATGGAAGAAATTAAAATAGGAGGTTGTTATAAGCTATTGGAAACTACCCATACTTTGAATTGGCTATCGACAATCAAAATAGTGACAATTAAAGAAGATTTTAATCATAAAGTTTTATCCACCGACTCTCCCTTTCAACATGCAGCTGCTGCTGAAAGTTACCCAATGTTTATTTCAAAAATGATGGTGAGTAGTATTTGTCTTACTCACTTGGAACTCTGGTTTATTCAATCTCTCACTGCATTTCCCACAAATGGTCTACCCACTTCATTGCAGTCACTTAGTATTCACAGTTGTAGCAAGTTATCCTTCATGCCTTTCGAAACATTTCAAAATTACACATCACTTGTGAGGCTTGATATGTGGGAATGCTGTGATTCACTTACATCATTTCCACTTGATGGTTTCCCTGCGCTCCAAACACTTTGCATCCATCGTTGTAGGAGTATGAATTCCATTTTTATTTCAGAAAGTCCTTCACGTCGGCAGTCAACCCTCCGATCACTTCAAATCATATCAGTTGAATCACTTAAAGTCAATCTTCGGTTGGACACGCTCACCAATCTTGAACGTTTGGATCTGTGCTGTCCTGGAGAGTTGTCATTTTGTGAAGGAGTTTGTCTACCCCCCAAATTACAAACAATTGATATTTCTTTCGGAAGAACAAAGCCGCATGTAAAGGAATGGGGTCTCCAACACCTAACCGCTCTTTCAAGATTGGTAATTCGAGAAAAGGGTAAAATGGATAACATATTGAGAATTGATTCCATGCTCCCCGTCTCCCTTGTGACTCTTTATGTCGGTGGTAATATTTTCTTTGAAGGAAATGGACTTCGACACCTGTTCTCTCTCGAAAATCTCCACTTTCATCATTGTCAGCATCTTAAGTCATTGCAAGAAAACTGCCTTCCTTCCTCGCTGAAATCACTTCAATTTTCTTTCTGTAAACAACTAGAGTCATTACCAGAAGACAACCTTCCTTCCTCTCTGAAGAAACTGACCATCAGAGAATGCCCTCTGTTAGAAGAAAGGTATAAAAGGAAGGAAAACTGGTCCAAAATTGCTCACATCCCAGACATACAAATAAATCTCCAAGTCACAATATGAGGACAAGTTGCCTTCCTGTTGTTTCAGGTATCATTTTCTCTTTCATACTTGTTTATTAATGCTCACAATCCAAACACATTTATAAAGATTTTCATATATATCATCTCATGGATTAATAACTTTATTCCACAATTCTCAACACAAAACCAAATATCAATATCTGCTCCATTCCTCTATATGAGATTTAATGTATTCTTTTTTAAATACAAATCTTTTTTTATGTTTCCTCTGTTAAAATTGCACAGAATCAAATCTTTTGCACATTTGTGGAATAAAGTTAAACCAAATATTTTAACTTTTATGAGATATGGTTATTCAGCTTCAATAAATAACACATTATGTTTTGCTATGAAATCTGTTTGTTTGTGAACTGGAAAATTTTATACTATAACCAGAATTGACAATCTGTCTCTAAAACAAACTCTTACCAATTTTACTTCTGCGATAATTCTGTGAAAACTATTGGCCAATTTCAATTTTATCAACTGAATTATTAGTAACAATATTGAAAAGGAAAGTAATTGTTTTGGTCTTATTTTCAAGAGAGGCCTAAGTGGATGAAAAACAGCGCACATGATGAATTGAAGACAAAAGGGGTGCATGCTATATTGAATGTTGTGTTTCTTATTGTAAACTTGTTTCAGAGGAATCAAATGGTTTCCGTTGATTTTCGCAAGATTTGATTTACGTAGCTAGTATTAAGTATGTACTTGATCATCATTTGATTGCATCTTTGTGTATTCTTCATAAGCTGCATTAGGCAGTCAGACAGAGTACAATGCCGTAAATCTTTGTGTATTCTTTATAGTTTGAGACTTTTCTGTTGTACTTTTCGAGTCATATTAGATTACTTTTTTCCCTATTTATCTTGTGATTATAAACTGGTGCATTTTGTAAGCAGTGCCACACTGTTCTCTTGTGTCTCCGACTATCAGTTATATACATAAAACATTTTCTATTTCATCTCTATGACATTTGACTATCTCTAGAAAATCAATTTTTTCGTATCTTATTAACTAGTTTTCAAGAGTTAAATTTTTATGTTGAAATGTCCATTAGATTCCATATATTTTCTATTTAATGACAAGGTCTGGATAGTGCATAATCAGATTTCATTTATCTTCAAGTGTCGAGTTTGACAACCTTGACTAGCATGTTTACCACCTCTGCGACATGCACATGATCGGTTTATGTTATGGTACAATTAGACAAACGAGGCAATCCAAATTAGCTGTAGCCGATTGATAATGAAAGGAATGGGACGGAGCACAAGAGTATGTAACAGAATGTGGATAGACTGGTGGGGAGTGAAAAATGTGTAATTTCAATTGATATTTTCCTCTTGATTCTCTTCTCTCTTTATGGCTTGGACTCATTTCCATATTCTTCAAATAAACACTCATCTTTACTATTTTCCATGTTTTGACTTTTATCTGTTTACTTCCAAGAAAAGAAGTAAATTACACAAACTAAGGGGACATTTTCCTAGCCATCTTAGTTGCATGGAAGAAATTGTTATAAGTTAAATTTTTATGTCGAAATTCCATTAGATTCCATATATTTTTCTCGTCAATAGGGCTGTTAAAGACAAGGTCTGCATAGTACATAATCTGATTTCTTTTTCATTGCATGGGAACTAGTGATATAAACCTTGCCATACTAGCACTATAGTATTTGTGGTGTGAGAATTAGTGCAAATCCCACATGTGGTTCAACAGATCTTCAGATTAGAAAGCACACTTCATGACATGTTCATTTGATAGGTCTAATCTCTCTTCACAATGTTATAGTTAGCATGTTGTTTTTCTGTTAAAATTGCAGTTACATGCAAGTTACTTGAGAAAAACCAATAGATTAAATTTGGAGTTTTGATGACACTCTATCATTACATGTTTTTCCCGAATATTTGGAGTGATTTTGATGAAATATCAAGTCAAAGTGAAGCAAAAGTGCCAAAGAATAACCAAGACTGACCAAGTGAAGATAGTTGGAAGAGATCGTTAAAATTGGGTACAAAAGGACCAAAAGCACATTGGAAGAATTGTGATTGCGATGATGTCACATTGCGGTCGCAATACTCAGTGGTGCTCTCGTGATAGGTCACTTTTATGGACTTTTTCTGATGCGTTGTTTTTGCAATATAAAAATAGGTTTTTCTAGTTCAAAATTAAGGGTTCTACGTATTTTAATTTAAAGTGATGGCTAGGAGTCCCATGAAGGTAGCTTTTAGATATGAAGCGCAGACACCTCTAAGAGAGGGCGTGTCACGGTGTTCGACACTCGTATGACACGTGCCGGAAAAGTCAGATAAATGTCAGAAAAGTCAGTCAAGTGTCTCCTAAAGAATAGATTTTTTTTATTGTTTCGACACTCTTTAAATCGGTGTCGGACATTCGTATAACAATCGTACAACACATGTCGAACAATTCAAATAAAGTTTTTCAAAAGTATTTGCTTTCAACATTCCTTACACATCTTTTGGACATATATTGAAACAATATTATCAATGAAGAATTAAAGACATTAATTCTCATTAGATCATTTTTATCACTTTTAATAATAGATAGATAATTGAAGCTTAAACACTATCGTATATATAGCAGTGTCGGTGTCCTTTTTGATATTATTGCTGTCGAAGTGTTCGTGTCGTGTCGTATCGCAGTGTCTCAAGCGGAGTCCATGCTTCGTTTTTAGAGCATTGGAAGCTAATGATGGCCAAACTCTTCAAGAATTTCACATGCAATCATCTTCTCAACTCTTGGTATTTTATTGTATTACTATGAGTATCTAAAGTACTTTAGATTAGGTTTTGGCTGATGAGCTGGTTTTGAACATGTTGGATTATATGCTTAATATGATGTTTAAGGAATAATTGAAGTTATATTTTCTATTTAATTATCCTTGTTCTTAATTCTTATTATGTGTGGATGCGGTGATAATATGAATCGAGTAAGGATTATTGACCCTAAGCCTATGAGTCTGAACAAGGATAATTAATCCATTTTTGCCAAATGAATAGGTATAGGAGACCACTAGTAGTGGTTTCGTCGACCGAATATGGATAGGAAGTCACTGGTAGAAATTAGTGAGCTATACACCAAAGGATTGAGTATAGTGGCTTTGTTAATTCTCCGTAAAAATATAACGACTTTAACATTCATCTAATGCATTAAACATCAGCAAGGGATAAACATGGTATTTACGGTAAAACCTAGTCGTTTTTCTTATATTGAATTCAGAACAAATTTACTTTTTGTAAAAATAACTCGAAAACCCCTCAACCTTTACTTTTTTTTATTCTCACAATCGTAGTTTTGTTAAATAACAAATCCTTGTAGATGATACAATCATACAATCTTTATTTATTATTTCCACACAATCAATACACCTGCCGAATAATCATCATCAATTAGATATGTAATTACTATTGTTATTGTTAGACATCTCATTAAACTCATCTACCTTGTTTGGCTTTCATGTTTTTAAAAATTGTTTATCAGTAATGTAAATTTATTATAGTAAAGTGCCTGTCCGAAATGTTTGAGTGTATGAATGAAGAGCAGGAGAGGATAGAGAGTGAAAACATAACTATTTGAGCTGTAAATGTGAATTTGTTAATATAACAAAATATTGTCAGGAAGCATGTTACTTTGCTTTATGGTCGTTGGTGAATAATTGTATGAAACATCATATTTTACATTGCCGGCCTAATCTTACATAAATTATGATATTCAGAAATCGACATGGATTATTTAAAAGTATTTTTCTTGATCCATTGATCAAATGACGGTGGTCGTGGAAAAATGTTTTTCATGGTTGTCGTAGGTTAGATTGTGGTGACATCTCTGAAAAGGTTCGTCATTTGTCATATATGCAAGATGCGTATGACATTTCCATGAAGTTTAAGCAATTCTATAGTTTTAAATACTTGCGAAACTTCTAGCTTCTTGCCCATTAAGTATTGGTTATTATGCACTTGAAAAACCACCAAAGTGGTTGTTGATTTCCTTCCAACACTCAAAAGGTTACGTGTGTTATCATTATCAAAGTACACATAACCTTCACCAAGCTACCAGACTCAATTGGCAATTTGGTGCAGTTGCGATATCTAGATCTCTCCACACTAATATCAAAACCTTACCGGATACAGTATGTAGCCTTTACAATTTGCAAACTTTGATTTTATTAGGTTGTTGGAGTCTCATTGAATTTCCAATTCATATGAGAAATTTAATCAATTTACGTCACCTTGATATAAGTGGGAGTAACATAAATGAATTGCCTCTCGAAATTGGTTGAGTGGAAAACCTCCAAACTTACCTCCCAAATTACAATCAATTGTGGTTGTGTCTAAAGGAACAACAGCTCCTCTAACAGAATGGGGTCTCCAAGGCCTAACCGCTCTTTCAGGTTTGCGTATGGGATTGGGTGATGACATATTTTACACGCTGATGAAGGAATCGTTGCTACCCATCTCCCTTGTGACTCTGGCTATCCATAATTTATATAATATGAAGTCCTTTGATGGAAATTGACTTCAAAAACTCTCCGTCCCTCGAAAATCATGGATTATTTAAAAGTATTTTTCTTGATCCATTGATCAAATGACGGTGGTCGTGGAAAAATGTTTTTCATGGTTGTCGTAGGTTAGATTGTGGTGACATCTTTGAAAAGTTTCGTCATTTGTCATATATGCAAGATGCATATGACATTTCCATGAAGTTTAAGCAATTCTATAGTTTCAAATACTTGGGAAGCTTCTTGCTTCTTGCCCATTAAGTATTGGTTATTATGTACTTGCATACCCACCAAAGTGGACTCAAGGTTACATGTGTTATCATTATCAAAGTACACATAACCTTCATCAAGCTACCAAACTCAATTGGCAATTTGGTGCAGTTGCGATATCTAGATCTCTTCAACACTAATATCAAAACCTTATCGGATACATTATGTAGCCTTTACAATTTGCAAACTTTGGTTTTATTAGGTTGTTGGAGTCTCACTGAATTGCCAGTTCATATGGGAAATTTAATTAATTTACGTCACCTTGATATAAGTGGGAGTAACATAAATGAGTTGCCCCTCGAAATTGGTGGACTGGAAGACCTCCAAACTTTGACCTTTTTTTAGTAGGTAAGCAAAATGTAGGGTTCAGTATCAAAGAGCTAAGGGAATTCCTAAACCTATAGGGAAAACATACCATAAAATACCTCTGGATAATGTCTTTGATGCCAAATAGGCAGAAGATGCCAAACTGAAAAGAAAAGTGAAAATTGAGAAATAAGTGAAGACTCACAAAAAGTTAAAGTTGTTCTTGAAATGTTGCAACCACCAATAAATTTGAAGAGCCTTAAAATTGACTTATATGGTGGGACAAGTTTTCCGAGTTGATTGGGAAATTCTTCGTTTTCTAACATGGTGTCTCTTCGCATAAATGATTGACACTTCCACCTCTAGGGAAATTACCTTCTCTCAAGAAGCTTGCTATATCGAATTTATTGTTATTGGAGACAATTGGTCCTGAGTTCTACTGTGTCCATGAAGGAGAAGGTTCTAATTTTTCCTTTCAGCCATTTCCATCCCTTGAGCATAGAAAATTTCAAAGCATGCCAAATTGGAAGGTGTTAAGAGTCCCACATCGGACAATATATAGCCTGAACATGTGCTTATAAGTGGGGGCAATCCTTACCCTACTAACCGGTTTTGTAGGGTTGAGTTAGGCCCAACCATATTTCTTAACGGAAGGAATGACTTCCCTTTGAAGGTATAAATTATGTTTTTTCTCAACCTAAAACTATGAAGTTATCTAAGTGTTCTAAACTTAGGGGACATTTCGTTTCTTTCTGAATTTCCCGCAAATGGTCTACCCACTTCATTGCAGTCACTTGATATTAAATGGTGTAGGAATTTATCCTTCATGCCTCATGGATTGTGGAAATGGACTTTTATAATATGAAGCACACACTCTAATACAGACACCGCGACATGCACACGGACACTCCAACACCGACATGTCAAAAACCTAGGACACTGACACCGACACCGCTATATATGTCATAGTTTTTGAGTTTCATTCATTCATCTAATATCAAAAGATTTAAAAATATTATAAAGAAAATTAATGTGTTTAATTCTTCATTGATAACATTTCTTTAATATATGTTTAACCCTTTTAATCGTGAGTGAGATTTGTCTAGAAAATGAATAAAGTATGTTGAAGAAATAAAACACAATTTTTATTAAAGAAAATTTGTATGAATTATCGGACACGTGTGTAAGAGTGACATAACGATTCAAAATGTGTCGAAGCCAAGAAATAAAATCAATTATTTGGAGACACTTGTTTGACTTTTCCCACACTTGTTTGACTCTTTTGTCTCGTGTCATACAAATGTTGGACACCGCGACACGCCTACTTCTAGAGGTGTGCTTTTTAATTCTTTATATTTTCTATGACTAGCTAAGTAGAAATTGCACATAACCAAATCTTTTGCACATTTGTTGGATAAAGTTAAATTACTAATTGGTCACTTCCAATATGGTCTAACTACTTTTCTGAATCACCGTTTCTCTTTTCGTGTATATTCTTTGCTAAGCAATTTTACTTCTTGGATCATTCTGTGCAAAAAGTTAGCCAATTTCAATTTTATTAATTGAATGGTCACTTGATGAATTGAACACAAATGAGGTGCATGCTATTGTTGCATGTAAACTTGTTTTAGAGGAACCAAATGATTTTCATCAGAATTTGATTTACTTGGCTAATATTCGGTGTGTATTTTATCATCATTTGATTGCATCTTTGTATTATTATTTTCGACAACCCTACAGTAGCCAATGTTTGTAATATATTCTTATCATATTTGAATGCTCATATGATTCAGAAAAATGAAGTTTCAAATCGTCTGTTCCATTTCTTTGTCAGAATGTGCAACTTGAAGAATCCGTATTGTTCTTGCTTCTAAGTACAAGCAACTTTTTTGAGTAACATAAAGATTGATGCTCTAAAAGATACTGTGCTTTTTAACTTGTTTTTAATGCAACTATTAATTCCAAGAATCACTTTCTGAAATTTGTCAGTTTGAGACTTTTCCATGATACTCTTCAAGTCATATCGGATTACTTATTTTTATTTTTCTCTTGGGGTTAGTAAATCTGAGGAAATTTTCCATATGCTTGCTCCAACGATTATAGTGTTTATTCAAATCAAGGAATATTGTTCATTACCGTGTGATTTCTAATGGGTTTGATCATTGCTTAAGTTTCTGATTTGTCGATAAAGTTTCAGACCGAAATATATTCTTGATGGACACTACCGTCGAATATCATTCTTGACAAGCATTATTACAATGGCCCTGTTGCAGATTGTAAGCTATCGAAAAACGTCATTTCCAACAAATTTTCTTCATTTTCTGCTGTTTTTTATTGTCTCTGGTTTTTCTTGTGGTGAGTACCGGAGGCTGGCCTGGTTCTGGGTTGGGTCCAGCGGAAGGAGTTTGACTCCCACAACATGCTGAACCAAAAGAGGTATACACATTTAACATCGAACGCACGTCAAAATCTATGAAAAGTACGGAGCTATCATATGGTTGTATGCATGGTTGTCAAAATCGGGGTCTCAATAAAGAGCGTTAGGATATGGAAAAAGCGTAAATAGTAGGATCGTAACTCGGATTGTAAGATCCCAACAAATAGACAAAATTATAAAAAATAGCTCGAAAAAATAACCTTAACATAAAATTCTCATTAACTTAATCATAATAGCTAATATTCAATTAAAGAAAGTTTCTTGAAGAGGTATACAACTTGTATGCCTCTCCTGTGGCCAAGACTACTCTTTCTCATGCAGTACAGCCATAAGTGCATGAAAGTTTCTTGAAGATATCTACATTTGTATGATAGATATCCAAGCTACCATACAATTAGTTATGTCTAACTTCACTCAACTTGTAAGAGATGGCTGCAGTTTTGGTTGGAGGAAATACATTTCTGTCTGTTTTGTTCAAACCTGAATGGACAAACTAACTTCAACTCAGTCTGTTTCATGATTATATCAAAAACATCAAATTTAATGAGTCATTGATGGATTTAAGATGCAATCTTTGATGCTAAGGATTTGTTCAATTATATGATAAATATAACAAAAAATGCTCAACAAAGACTAGTCTCTATCCTTCAATATTCATAGCAATATGGCTCCAACTATGGCGGAAGGCGCCTTTCTCTTGGCTACAATTCAAATCATAGCAGACAGACTTACCTTCTCGGAGTTTCGTGTTTTCATTTGAAACAACACTATCAGCTCTTCAAGCTGTGCTGGTTGATGCAGAACAGAAGCAGTTCAAGGATATTCATGATAAACAATGGCTCGAAGACTTGAATGATGCAATATTTGATGCTGAAGATTTGCTCATCATTTTACACCACCGGAATGATCATCATGGAACTTGAAATCTACACATGCATTAGGCAACATCCAATGGTAAATATGCTAAAGTCCGGAACTTAAAATCTGCAAAGGTAACAAATATGTCAAATGATTCTAACTCAATGGAAAGATAGTTTGAATTTAACTACATTTTCCTAGTCACCTTTATTCCATAGAAGAAATTAAAATAGAAGGTTGTGGTCGTCTATCGGAAACGCCGCCTACTATGCATTGGCTTTTGTCAATTTACACAACAGTAGTCTAGTACACCATATTTGACTGTGTGGTTGTGTTATGTCTTTGTTATGGGCCCATGCACTGAATGAGGTCGAGCAATTTCAGTGGATATGGATCCATAAACCATTAATGTGCATTTCTCAGAAACAAACAAGTAATATTCATTCACATGTGAGTCTTCTTTTACAGCCAACCATTCATCCAAAAACACTACTCTTATCCATTTATTCTCATGCCATTGAGTCTTTACTCCTTACTTTCAATTACTGCTATCTCTCAATATTCATAGCTCTTAATCTTTTTCAAAATTCAACTATTAGCTACAACTTCCTTACTAGTTGATTTGCTTTACAAAATCCATACAAGATGGCTGCAACTATGATAGGAGGTGCTTTTCTCTCTGCAACTCTTCAAACCTTACTTGAGAAACTTGCTTCAACTGAGTTTCTTGATTACATTCAAAACACCAAGCTGGATGTCTCCCTATTGAGAAAGTTACAAACAACCCTGCTCACTCTTCAGGCTGTGCTGGATGATGCAGAAGAGAGGCAGATCAACAATCTTGCTGTCAAAAAATGGCTAGATGACTTGAAAGATATTGTCTTAGATGCTGAGGATTTGGTCAATGAAATAAGTTACGACTCCCTTCGGTGCAAGATGGAGAATAGACAAGCTGGAAGAAGAACTAATCAGGTGTTGAATTTCCTTTCATCTCCTTTCAAAAACTTCTATCGAGATATCAATTCCCAATTGAAGATCATGTGTGAAACACTTGAACCTTTTGCACAACATAAAGATACCCTTGGATTGCAAACAAAAAGTGCTAGAGTTTCACGAAGACCACCTTCAAGTTCAGGGGTTAATGAATCTGTCATAGTCGGTAGGGAGGTTGATAAAGAATCAATCATCAATATGCTTGTATCAAATTGTGGCACCAGCAAAAACAATAATTTAGGTGTTGTTGCAATTTTGGGTATGGGAGGTGTCGGAAAAACGACTCTTGCACAACTGGTTTACAATAATGAAAAAGTTGAACAACATTTTGATTTCAAAGTCTGGGTTTGCGTATCAGAGGATTTCGATGTTGTGAGAATAACCAAGAGCCTCCTTGAATCTGTTATTAGAAATACAACATCTGCTTCTTCAAAGGTATGGGAAAGCGATAATCTTGATATTCTTCGAGTTGAATTAAATAAAAACACGAGGAAGAAAAGATTTTTGTTTGTGCTGGATGATTTGTGGAATGATAGTTACAATGATTGGGATGAGCTAGTAAGTCCCCTTGTTGATGGAAAACCTGGAAGTTCGGTGATTATAACAACGCGTCAACAAAAAGTTGCAGAGATGACAAAGACATTTCCTATTTATAAATTAGACCATCTGTCAAATGAAGATTGTTGGTCTATACTCTCAAAACATGCATTCGGAAGTGATGAATATCACGCCGGAAAAAACATAGCATTTGAAGAGATTGGTAGGAAGATTGCAAGAAAGTGTGACGGATTGCCAATAGCCGCGAAAACACTAGGAGGACTTCTACGTTCAAGAGTAGACACAACCGAATGGACTGCAATTTTGAATAGCGAAGTATGGAACTTACCGAATGATAACATTATGCCGGCTTTGCGTTTAAGTTACCAATCTCTCCCGTCTCATTTGAAACGATGTTTTGCGTATTGTTCAATTTTTCCAAAGGATCATCCACTTGATAGGAAGAAATTGGTTCGGTTGTGGATGGCCGAAGGCTTCCTTGATTATTCTCATGTGGGAAAATTGGCGGAGGAAGTAGGTGATGACTGCTTTGCAGAATTGTTGTCTAGATCCTTAATTCAACGATTAAATGATGGTGCTCGTGGAAAATTGTTTGTCATGCATGACCTTATCAACGACTTAGCTACATCCGTATCTGGAAAAATTTGTAGTAGGTCTGAATGTGGTGACATTCCTGAAAAGGTTCGTCATTTATCATATAATCAAGAAGAGTATGATGTTTTCATGAATTTCAAGCACTTCTACAATTTTAAACACTTGCGAAGCTTCCTACCCATTAATTTTGGGAGGTCATACAATTCGTTATCCATCACGGTGGTTGATGATCTGCTATCACTATTCAAAAGGTTGCGCGTCTTGTCGCTATCACAATATAGAAACTTCACCAAGCTATCAGATTCAATTGGTAATTTGGTGCAGTTGCGGTATCTAGATCTTTCCAAAACTGCAATCAAAAGCTTGCCTGATAGAATATGTAACCTCTACAATTTGCAAACTTTGAATTTATTAGGTTGCTACAGTCTCACTGAATTGCCAGTGCATATGGGAAATTTAATCAGTTTACGTCACCTTGATATAAGTGGGACTCACATAAAAGAGTTGCCCATGGAAATTGGTGGACTAGAAAACCTCCAAACTTTGACTGTTTTTTTAGTGGGTAAGCGACATGAAGGATTATCTATCAAAGAGCTAAGGAAATTTCCAAACCTACAAGGAAAATTTACCATCAAAAACCTATACAATGTCTTTGATGCAAAAGAGGCAGAAGATGCCAACCTGAAAAACAAAGAGAAAATTGAGGTGTTAGAGTTGAAATGGGGTAAACAGTGTGAAGATTCACTAAAAGTTAAAGTTGTGCTCGAAATGTTGCAACCACCAATAAATTTGAAGAGCCTAGTCATTGATTTGTATGGAGGGACAAGTTTTCCGAATTGGTTGGGAAATTCTTCGTTTTCTAACATGGTGTCCATTGGTATTTATAATTGTGAATATTGCATGGCACTTCCACCACTAGGCCAACTACCTTCTCTCAAGAAGCTGAGTATATCGAATTTGTTGTTATTGGAGACAATGGGTCCAGAGTTCTATTGTGTTGAGGAAGTAGAATGTTCCAATTCTACCTTCCAACCATTTCCTTCCCTTGAGCATATGGAATTTCACAGCATGCCAAATTGGAAGGATTGGATTTCCTTTGAAGGCATAAATTTTGCATTTCCACGACTTAAAACTATGAAGTTACTTGATTGTCCTGAACTAAGGGGAGATTTACCTGGCCACCTTTCTTGCATGGAAGAAATTGAAATAAGAGGTTGTTATAACCTAATGGAAAATTCCCATACTTTGAATTGGCTTTCGGCAATCAAAAAAGTAAAAATTGAAGAAGATTTAAAGTGGGAAGTGTATACTCAAAGCACTCCATGGTTAATGTTTTTTTCTAAAGTGATCACGAGTAGTATTTGTCTTACTCGTTTGACACTCTGGAATATTCAATCTCTCACTGCATTTCCCACAAATGGTCTACCCGCTTCATTGCAGTCACTTGATATTGATGGGTGTAGGAAGTTATCCTTCATGCCTTTCGAAACATTTCAAAATTACACATCACTTGTGAGTCTTTATATGTGGGATAGCTGCGATTCACTTACATCATTTCCACTTGATGGTTTCCCTGCGCTCCAATCACTTTCCATTCTAAAGTGTAGGAGTATGAATTCCACTTTTATTTCAGAAAGTCCTTCACGTCGGCAGTCAACCCTCCAATCACTTCGCATCATATCCGATCCCTCAATTGAATCATTTAAAGTCAATCTTCGGTTGGACACGCTCACCAATCTTGAACATTTGAATCTTTGCTGTCATGGAGAGTTGTCATTTTGTGAAGGAGTTTGTCTACCCTCCAAATTACAATCACTTGTGATTGAATGCAAAAGAACAAAGCCGCATGTAAAGGAATGGGGTCTCCAAGACCTAACAGCTCTTTCAAATTTGTCAATTCAAGAAAGGGGAGAAATGGATAACACCTTGACGATGGATTCGTTTCTCCCCATCTCCCTTGTGTCTCTCACTGTCAGTAATATGTCCTTTGAAGGAAATGGGCTTCCACACCTCTCCTCTCTCCAAAATCTCCACTTGCTGAGTTGTTTACATCTTAAGTCATTGCCAGAAAACCGCGTTCCTTCCTCGCTGAAATCAATTCAATTCATTAATTGTGAAAGACTAGAGTCATTACCAGAAAACAGCCTCCCTGCCTCTCTTAAGCTACTGACTATAAAAAAATGCCCTCTGCTAGAGTCATTACCAGAAGACAGCCTCCCTGCCTCTCTTAAGAAACTCACCATCAGAGATTGCCCTTTGTTAGAAGAAAGGTACAAAAGGAAGGAAAATTGGTCCAAAATTTCTCACATCCCTGTCATACGAATAAATGGCCAACTCACAATATGAAGACAAGCTGCCTTCGCGTTGTTTCAGGTATGATTTTCTCTTTCATACATTTTTATTTATGTTCACAATCCAAACACATCTCTAAACATTTTCATATCATCTAATGGATCAACATTTTATGTTTCCGCTGTCTGAGATACAATGTTTACTTTTTCTGCAAATTTTATTCCAAAAATCACTTGACATAATGTTGTTTGAGACTTTTAAACTCGTGTTAGAAATTTTATGCGAAGGACACTATCATTAGTCTTTAATATTGGTTCCAGCAACGCTTTTAAATGAAAATTGCAAAGAATCAAATCTTTTGCATTTGATGAATAAATAACACATTATGTTTTGGTATGAAATGCGCTTGTTTGTGAAGAAAACTATAATCATATGTTTTTGTTAACTGATACATTTTATACTATAATGAGAATTTGACAATCTGTTATTGAGAAAATGAAAGGGAAATGCTTATTTAATCTTCATTTTCTTAAACTCTTACCGATTTTACTTCTTCGCCTCTTCGACAATTCTGTGAAAACTGTTGGCCAATATTGAAAAGGAAAGTAATTTTTGTGGTCTTATTTTCAGGTGAGGCCTAAGTGGATGAAAAACAACCCAGTTGATGAATTGAAGATAAAAGGAGTGCATGCTATTGTTGTGGTTCTTCATGTAAACTTGTTTTAGAGGAATCAAATACTTTCAGTTGATTTTCGCAAGATTTGATTTACGTAGCTAATATTAAGTCTGTATTTGATCATCATTTGATTGCATCTTGAGTATTCTTCATAACCTGCATGAGTACAATGCAATAAGCTCTGTAATACTTTTAAAGCATACTACGCTTTTTAATTTGATAGTTTGCAACTTTTCTATAATACTTTTCAAGTCATATTAGATTACTTTTTATCCTAAAGAAGTCCGGAAGTTGTTGCATAGAGGCTACGGTAATAGCATGCTGCAATGTTAAGAAAGCATTAGTACCTTAAACTTATCAACTGTAAAAGTTATATACACTCTCAATGAATCATAGCCGTCTATAAATAATACATTAAAGAAAAGTTTAAATAAAAGTCAAATATTATTAAAAAAAAACTAACTATTGTTATTAATTAATCGTCTAAAATATATTATACTAATTAAATCATTTGCAAAATACATAATCTCCTCTCTTCGAAGTGTCTACTTTGATGATTGTCGACTTCTCAAGTCATTGCCAGAAAACTGCCTTCCTTCCTCGCTGAAATCACTTCGATTTGATGATTGTAAACAACTAGAGTCATTACCAGAAGACAGCCTCCCCACCTCTCTTAAAAAACTAACCATCAAAGAATGCCCTTTGATAGAAGAAAGGTATAAAAGGAAGGAAAATTAGTCCAAAATAGCTCACATCCCTGTCATAGAAATAAATGACCAAGTCACAATATGAGAATGAGTTGTGTTCCAGTTTCAGGTCCGTTTTTTAAAACTTTTTAATTGTCCTCTCAGAAATTTGAAGATCTCTCAAAATTCAATTTAATGTATACTTTTTTCTGACATTTGATGTTTGTTTGAGACTTTTCTATAATGTAAGAAACCTTTTTCTTAATATATTTTAGGCTTAGGAAACTATCTTTACTATTTCATATTGGTTCAAACTAGAATTTTAATTCTTTATGTTTGTTCAAACTAGTTATGTAAATATTGCACAGAATCAAATATTTTGCACATTTGTTGAATAAAGTTAAATCAATCTTTACTGTTATAATTGGTTTGTTTCATACAATGAGTTTTATTTTTATTTTTTTGAGATATGATTATTCACCTGGTATAATAACTCATTATATTTGCTAAGAAATGTTCTTTCATTTGAACTAAACCAGAAATGTGTTTGCTAATGAAAAGAAAATGCTTATTTGATCTTTATTTTCTTAAACTCCTACTAGTACCAATTTTACTTTTGGATGATTCATTGCAAACTGTTTGATGTATTGAAAAGGAAAGTAATATTTTTGTCTTGTTTTCAGGAGAGGCAGTGGATGAAAAACATCCAGTTTGATGAGTTGAAGATAAAAGGGGTGCTTGCTGTTGTTGTGGTTCTTCTTGCAAACCTGTTTTAGAGGAACCATATGGTTGCCATTGATTGCCGCGGAATTTGATTTATGTAGATAATATTAAGTCTATATTTAATCATCATTTGATTCATTGATTGTATCTTTGGAAGTTACTCATAAGCTGTGTCTTTGTGTTCCACTACTTTGTTAGAATCCATGTTGAAGAATAAATAAATAAATAAATGGAACAAGTTGAAGAATCCAAGTATATGTGTTGTTCTTGGTTCTAAATTTATGCAACTTTTATATATTGTGATTATAAACTCATGCCAGAAGCCATACAAGCTTCTATGGTGCATGTATATCTCACTTTTGAGAACAGACCGAAAGACGTGTAGAAAGGTATCAAATTCATTGCAATTTCGTATTATCAATACGCGTCTTGATAATTATATCACATAAGAAATATTAAAACAAAAAATGTTTAATGCAGACTTGGGTTTTTTTTATAGGACTCAAACAAAGAATTATTGTAGAAGTATTATCCATTCTTATGTGAGTCTTTGCTCCTGAATTGCAAATACTACTATCCTTCAATCTTTATAGCGATATGGCTGCAACTGTGGTGGGAGGCGCATTTCTCTCTGCTACAACTCAAGTCATAGCAGACAGACTTACCTCCTCGGAGTTTCGTGTTTTCATCAGAAACACCAAGTTCAATTACTCACTACTGGAAGAGTTGAAAACAACACTATCAGCTCTTCAAGCTGTGCTGGTTGATTTATAACAGAAGCAGTTCAAGGATCTTCATGTTAAACAATGGCTCGAAGACTTGAATGATGCAATATTTGATGCTGAAGACTTGCTCAACTTAATCAGAAGGATGCCTTATCATTTTACACCACGGGAATGATCATAGTGGTCGTCTATCGGAAACACCGCCTACTATGCATTGGCTTTTGTCAATTTAAGAAATAAAAATTAGGGCAGATTTAAATTTTGAGGGGCTTACTGAAAGAATCCATTGCCGTTGCTCGAGAGTGGTTCTCCGTGCTTGCTGCAGAATGTTGCGATTGATAGTAGTTTGACTCTATTGTCTCGGCCCAAAATGGTTATGAGCAGCAGCTGTCTTCAATACTTGCACCTCTATCAAATTCGGTCTCTCATTTCATTTCCGACGGATGGTCTACTCACGTCACTTCAGTCAATTAGTATTCATTATTATGCGAAGTTAGCATTCATGCCTCCTGAAACATGGAGCAATTACACGTCGCTAGTGAGTTTGACAATATTGAGTAGCTGTGATGCACTCACATCCTTCCAACTTGATGGTTTCCCTGCGCTCCAAATGCTTCACATTGGTTATTGTTCGAGTCTAAATTCAATTTCTGTTTCAGAAATTCCATGTCATCCAACAAGACTCCAATCACTTGAAATCAGTTGTTTGCGGGAAGATTAAAAAAAGTTTTGAACTCTATTATTTCTCCGTGTCAAACCGCGTTTGTGTCGGGACGTCAATTACTTGATGGGATTTTAGTGGCCAATGAAGTTGTTGATTTTGCTCATAAGGAGGGAAAGAATTGTCTTTTATTCAAAGTGGATTTTGAGAAGGCCTATGATAATGTGAATTGGAATTTTCTATAAGTTATGTTGCAAAAGATGGGCTTTGGGGTGGTTTGGAGGAGATGGATGGAATTATTGATCTTCCAAAGTAAGATGTCGGTCTTGGTCAATGGTAGTCCTACCAAGGAGTTTGTGGTGGAAAAAGGTTTGAGGAAAGGTGATCCTTTATCTCCTTTTCTTTTTGTCTTGGTAACGGAGGCTTTAGCGGGGTTGGTTAGGAAGTCTATGGAGATAGGTGAGTATTGTGGTTTTCCCGTTAAAGGGAGGTGTGTGGTTGATATTCTCTAATTTGCGGACGATACTTTGTTAATAGGTGAAGGGTCTTGGAAGCATGTTTGGGCTATCAAGTCGGTGCTTAAAGCGTTTGAATTAGTGTCGGGTCATGGCATCAATTATAACAAAAGCAAATTGATTGGCATTAATTTTAACTCTAATTTTTTGGAAGCCGCTTCGTTTGCTCTTTCTTGTAGGTTGGAGGCTAGTTCCTTTACTTTTCTTGGGATTCCCATAGGCGGAAATCCGAGGAAATGTTCCTTTTGGGTCCCTCTCATGAACAAAATGAAGAAGCGTTTATTCGGTTGGAAGAACCGATTTCTTAATCTTGGTGGTAGGATCACTCTCTTGAAGTCGGTGCTTTGTTCTCTATCTATCTTCACCATGTCCTTTTTCAAGATGCCGTTGAAGGTGGTTAAAGAATTCACATCCATTCAAGGGAACTTTTTGTGGGGTGGTATGGAGGAAAAGAAGAAGATCCATTGGGTGAGTTGGAAGGTGTGCCTCCCTTTCGACAAAGGGGGGTTAGGTATTAAAAACATCAAGGACTTTAATCTTGCACTTCTAAACAAATGGAGATGGATAATTTTACAAGGTAACGATAACTTATGGTTTGAGGTGTTGAGGGCGCGTTATAGTGACATTTCCATGAAGATCTTTTGTGGAGATTACAAAGGAAATTTTCGGAATTCTCAATCCATTTGGTGGAAAGATATTATCAAAATTGGAGCTTCAACCGTGAAAGATCCGATGGTGGCTTATTGTAAGTATAAAGTAGGTAGTGGTTTTTTTATTCCTTTTTGGGAAGCTAATTGGGTGGGAGATTTTATTTTAATGGAAGAGTTTCCGGATCATTATTCCTTATCTTCTTTAAAAAAAGTTTCGGTAGGTGGTATGGGCGGGTGTAATAAGGATGTTTGGATTTGGGGAGATTTTGGTATTAATGTTAATTTGTTGACTCCGGAGCTTGCTAATTCCATAGTTTTTCTTCGTTCTATTTTATCGGAAGCGGAGATTGGGGTTCTTGAGGATGACAAGGTTGTTTGGTGTGGGGAACCGGGTGGGATATTTTCGGTAGCTTCTTGTTACCATTTTTTCGCAAATTTCCGCATACCTTACGGCCCTCCTAATAGGGATGAAGCGGTGTTGGGAAAGATTTGGAAGATTGGAGTGCCTTATAAAATCAAGGCTTTTGGTTGGAGACTCATTTTGAATAGACTTCCTACTAAAGACCTTTTAAGATGTAGAGGTATTTCTCTTCCTTTAACATCATTAAATTGTGTCTTTTGTGATATTGAGGCGGAAAGTAGGAATCATTCTTTTTTCTCCTGCAAAGTAGTGAAGATTATTTGGGACGACATTGCTTTTTGGATAGGTAAACCGATAGTTTTAGAGGAGGAGTTGTTCGGGAATTTCATGGATTGGTTTTTATTTTGTAAGAGAAAGAAGGTTAAGGAGGAGAAATGTGGGATTTTTTGGTTGACAATTTCTTGGTCCATATGACTAACTCGGAACGGAGTTTGTTTTAGAAGTGATGACTGGAATGTTCATAATACGGTTTGGAATGTAAAGATTTTAGTGTGGAGATGGGCGTTATTGGGAGACATTACAAAACCCAATTTTAGTTTTTACGAATTTACTAAGGGCCCTTTGGGTTTTCTTTCGTAGCTTCAATTGGTAGGTAATTTCTCGTCTTTTTTGTGGCTTTTGTTGGGTTCTTTCGTGTAAAAAGGTTAGAGAACCCTTAGTTCTCCCGTTAATATTATCTTGATTACACAAAAAAAAAGTCCCGAACAATCGAAGGCTTGTTATTAAAAACAAGATTATTCCTAGTCCACTGGATGCACTAAGAAACCAACAACCAAAAGAAGATTGAAAAAGAAGGTTGAACAAGGCGAGAAAGAGAGCAACAAATCTGGTCTACCAAAAAATGCTCCAACCTGACACCATCAAAAACCACCTCGTCGTCACCCAACCATCTAAACACCTCCTCCCGCACCCGCTTCATCAACCTACATCTAAAGAAAATATGACTAAAGTCTTCTTCATGTTGATTGCACACGGCACAGAAAGTATCAGAAATATCACGAATCACCCCTCTCCGAAAAAGCTCCTTTCAGGTTGGTAAACTGTTGAGAATAAAACGCCTACCAAAAATCTTAACTTTACTAGGAACTTTCGTCTTCCAAATCTTGGTGGGAACCTGCAGCCTATCATTCTTTATAACAATTCCCATAGAATTTAGATCATACAACCTAAGATAACTATTTCTAACCGAAAAACCGTAAGAATTCCCATAGAATGCAAAGTGTTGCGATTGATAGCTGTTTGGCGGTTTTATTTCTGCCAAAGATGATTATGAGCAGCAGTTGTCTTCAGTACTAGCATCTCTATCAAATTCAGTCTCTCATTTCATTTCCGATGGATGGTCTACCCACGTCACTGCAGTCAATTAGTATTCATTATTGCGCGAAGCTAGCATTCATGCCTCCTGAAACATGGAGCAATTACACGTCGCTTGTGAGTTTGACAATATTGAGTAGCTGTGATGCACTCACATCCTTCCAACTTGATGGTTTCCCTGCGCTCCAAATGCTTCACATTGGTTATTGTTCGAGTCTAAATTCGATTTCTGTTTCAGAAATTCCATGTCATCCAACAAGACTCCAATCACTTGAAATCAGATCGCACGATTCAATTGGATTGTTTAAAGTCAAGCTTAAGATGGACATGCTCACTGCTCTTGAACATTTGGTTTTTTGAAGCAATTTCTCTACCTCCCATTTTGCAATCAGTTGTGGTTGTGTCTAAGGCTATGTTTGGGAGTTTGGAGAGGAAGGGAGGGGAGGGCTTTGAAAAATAAGAAGAATTGGGTGAAAATGATAAAAAGATTTTGGGTAAGAGGGTTTTGGAGGGTTTGAGTTTATTCATAACACCAAAAACCCCATAAAATGGGGGAACTCAAAAAATTGTATTGAAGGAGGGTTTTGGAGGGTTTTGAAGGGCTTACATAAATTTTCCATATATCTTTTAAGTTGTTATAATATTCTGAAAATTAAAAATAAAATGTCAAATATTTTCCTATATTTTTTTAAAATTTCATTTTTGGAAACCTTCTCCTCCCCTCCCCTCTAAACTCCCAAACATAGCCTAAAGGAACAACACCTCCTCTAACAAAATGGAGGAGCATGTCTGCAAACCATAAGAGAAACACATGTGTGTTGATACGGCTTCAAACCATATACCAAGAATCTAAAACTTCCAATAATGAGACAAGATAATATGCAAAGAAACAGGCCTGCAGCTGATGTAACATAAAAGAATCTGCCAAATGAAACAGAAGAAAATCGAAGAAGGTTCCAAGGTGAACAGCTTTAAAATAACAGTGCATATTCCAAAGTCCAAACAAATTCCATATCATAACAGCAAACATACTCATCAAGAAGCACAAAAACTGCAGTCTTAGCCAATCTACTACATCACAACAACCATCATATAATTCCAACAAATATTGTCTTCAATCTTCATTCTTGTGGAGAAACGAGTTGATGTGCAACCAACAACATTAGCTATAAACCAATCTAGCAGAAGAACCATATGATCATTCGAATTACATACACATCGAATCGTTAACCTTTGACTCACAACATCGATTAGGATCAAAACAAGATAAGCACCAATGCTGAAAGTTGGTTCAGCAAGACCAAAACCAACTATATCTGCCCCCACATGTATCAAAGCCATAGTCCAAAGTGCACATTAAATCACCAATGAAATTTCACTCCACATTAAACCACCAATTCAATCCCACTCCAACTTGACAAAATTCACAAATGGAGTTAAGAATTTCACAGATCAAAACAATATTTGAATTCTAAAGCCAACACGTCCATGCACCTTGTTCTCATTCCGTTGATTAATGAACTCCAACAAATATCAACAATTTCCATTATGAGTGTCTCCCAAATTAATTTCAAACCCTTCAATGAACACTTTTCAAAAAAAAATTGGGAGCATTATTGTGACTCAGTAAAATGTCCAAATTACAGAACCTAAAACATGTCAAAACTGAAAAATGCGACAATGATCCATCAATCCAAACTTGAACAGGACACAAATATCCTAGCTGTAATTTGCAGCTCAATAATTGCCAATAGTGTGAAGTACCAATTAGCTCTATCAAGGACAATAGCATTGTAAGCCATAAACAACACCAAGCTCCAAGCAATTTGCACATCCTTACAACAAACAGCTTGTAAGCAATGTAATGACTAGGGAACTTGTACAAAACTGAACCAAATATGTGGCCTTACAATGCATCAACTAGTAACTTTTAATGAACAAGGAGTATCGTAGCAGTTCATTACTCCAAAGATGCAGAAGAAAATTAGGTAAGTAAATCAAGAGCAACCAAACATGATAAGATTCCAAAGGCAAAGAGAAACACGATATGTACAATCTTTCAACTTCAAACAGCATCCAAACTCCAAGAATAACCAACCTTATTCATAAGCTAGAAGATAATGATCAGAATCCAAACCTTTAATGTTTTGCGCAAGGAGAAATTTGAACACCTTTAGTAGTTGCAAGAAGAATCAGATATGAATTGCAGAATGCGAAACGAAATTCATTGATGTTGCATACTCGATAGGCTCGCAAAATACAAATCTTAGAACAATCACGTCAAAGCCGTCGAACTTTAATCACAAGGAAACTTCAAATCGCAACACCGAAAAGTCGATGCCGTCATCATAAATCGCAATACCAAAAAGTCGACGTCGTTATCATCAAACCGCAACATCGAAAAGCAAGATTCAAATTGAAAACTTCCAACAGACCTACAATCTTGAATCTCAATCAGAGACGCCGATATCGCAAAACAGAATTGCAAGAATCACAAAATGGAATTGTGAAAAATTGGAACCCTAAGATTTGGTAGTAATAAGAAGGGGAAATCGAAAGAGGAAAAATGAAATTGTAAATCAGAAGAAAATGCCAAATCAAACTGAATCAGATTCAAGATTCAATGCAAAATAAAAAAAACTTGTGGAAAAAAAACAGAATCGAATATAGACGAAGATCTCAAACGATCAAATGAAGAAATCACAACAAAAAAAAACGGAATAAAAAAACAAGAAGTAAGGAAGATGAAATCGAACGATGAGAAAATTGGACTTTCTCAAGAAAAATGCAGCGGAAAAGATCTTCAAGGTGGATACCAATGTTGCTCTGATACCATGTTAAGAAGTGTGGTTGAGCCTAACTCAACCCTACAAAACCGGCTTGTAGGGTGAGGATTGCCCCCCACTTATAAGGACATGTTCAGGCCATATATTGTCCGATGTGGGACTCTTAACAATTGTTAGAAAACTTGTTTCTCTTTGTTTTATGGGCTTCGGAAACTATCTTTAGTCTTTATTCCATGTTCCAATTGTGCTCTATGAAGCACATACTCCAATAAGAACACCGCGACACGACACATACAGGACATTCCGATACCGATATGTCAAAAACCTAGGACACAGACACCACTATATATGTCATAATGAAAATTAATATATTTAATTCTTCATTGATAACATTGCTTCAACACATGTTTAACCCTTTTAATCGTGCGTGAGATTTTTCTAGAAAATGAATAAAGTGTGTTGAGGAAAAGAAAACTCAATTTTTTAAAAGAAAATTTGTATGAATTGTCGGACACGTGTGTATGAGTGGAATACGGATATCATACACCGATTCAAAATGTGTCGAAGCCAAGAAATAAAGCAAGGAATTGAACACAAATGAGGTGCATGCTACTGCTGCATGTAAATTTGTTTTAAAGGAACCAAATGATTTTCATAGATTTTTCATTAGAATTTGATTTACTTGGCTAATATTCAGTCTGTATTTTATCATCATTTGATTGCATCTTTGTATTATTATTTTCGACAACCCTACAGTAGCCAATGTTTGTAATATTTTCTTATCATATTTGAATGCTCATATGATTCAGAAAAATGAAGTTTCAAATCGTCCGTAACATTTCTTTGTTAGTATGTGCAACTTGAAGAACCCGTATTTTTCTTGGTTCTAAGTACAAGCAACTTGTTTGAGTAGCATAAAGATTGATGCTCTAAAAGATACTGTGCTTTTTAACTTGTTTTTAATGCAACTATTAATTCCAAGAATCACTTTCTGAAATTTGTCAGTTTGAGACTTTTCCATGATACTCTTCAAGTCATATCGGATTACTTAAATCTGAGGAGATTTTCCATTCAATGATCATAGTTACAAACAACCCTGCTCACTCTTCAGGCTGTGCTGGATGATGCAGAAGAGAGGCAGATCAACAATCTTGCTGTCAAAAAATGGCTAGATGACTTGAAAGATATTGTCTTAGATGCTGAGGATTTGGTCAATGAAATAAGTTACGACTCCCTTCGGTGCAAGATGGAGAATAGACAAGCTGGAAGAAGAACTAATCAGGTGTTGAATTTTCTTTCATCTCCTTTCAAAAACTTCTATCGAGATATCAATTCCCAATTGAAGATCATGTGTGAAACACTTGAACCTTTTGCACAACATAAAGATACCCTTGGATTGCAAACAAAAAGCGCTAGAGTTTCACGAAGACCACCTTCAAGTTCAAGGGTTAATGAATCTGTCATAGTCGGTAGGGAGGTTGATAAAGAATCAATCATCAATATGCTTGTATCAAATTGTGGCACCAGCAAAAACAATAATTTAGGTGTTGTTGCAATTTTGGGTATGGGAGGTGTCGGAAAAACGACTCTTGCACAACTGGTTTACAATAATGAAAAAGTTGAACAACATTTTGATTTCAAAGTCTGGGTTTGCGTATCAGAAGATTTCGATGTTGTGAGAATAACCAAGAGCCTCCTTGAATCTGTTATTAGAAATACAACATCTGCATCTTCAAAGGTATGGGAAAGCGATAATCTTGATATTCTTCGAGTTGAATTAAATAAAAACACGAGGAAGAAAAGATTTTTGTTTGTGCTGGATGATTTGTGGAATGATAGTTACAATGATTGGGATGAGCTAGTAAGTCCCCTTGTTGATGGAAAACCTGGAAGTTCGGTGATTATAACAACGCGTCAACAAAATGTTGCAGAGATGGTAAAGACATTTCCTATTTATAAATTAGACCATCTGTCAAATGAAGATTGTTGGTCTATACTCTCAAAACATGCATTCGGAAGTGATGAATATCACGCCGGAAAAAACATAGCATTTGAAGAGATTGGTAGGAAGATTGCAAGAAAGTGTGACGGATTGCCAATAGCCGCGAAAACACTAGGAGGACTTCTACGTTCAAGAGTACACACAACCGAATGGACTCCAATTTTGAATAGCGAAGTATGGAACTTACCGAATGATAACATTATGCCGGCTTTGCGTTTAAGTTACCAATCTCTCCCGTCTCCTTTGAAACGATGTTTTGCGTATTGTTCAATTTTTCCAAAGGATCATCCACTTGATAGGAAGAAATTGGTTTGGTTGTGGATGGCCGAAGGCTTCCTTGATTATTCTCATGTGGGAAAATTGGCGGAGGAAGTAGGTGATGACTGCTTTGCAGAATTGTTGTCTAGATCCTTAATTCAACGATTAAATGATGGTGCTCGTGGAAAATTGTTTGTCATGCATGACCTTATCAACGACTTAGCTACATCCGTATCTGGAAAAATTTGTAGTAGGTCTGAATGTGGTGACATTCCTGAAAAGGTTCGTCATTTATCATATAATCAAAAAGAGTATGATATTTTCATGAATTTCAAGCACTTCTACAATTTTAAACGCTTGCGAAGCTTCCTACCCATTAATTTTCGGAGGTCATACAATTCGTTATCCATCACGGTGGTTGATGATCTGCTACCACTATTCAAAAGGTTGCGCATCTTGTCGCTATCACAATATAGAAACTTCACCAAGCTATCAGATTCAATTGGTAATTTGGTGCAGTTGCGGTATCTAGATCTTTCCAAAACTGCAATCAAAAGCTTGCCTGATAGAATATGTAACCTCTACAATTTGCAAACTTTGAATTTATTAGGTTGCTACAGTCTCACTGAATTGCCAGTGCATATGGGAAATTTAATCAGTTTACGTCACCTTGATATAAGTGGGACTCACATAAAAGAGTTGCCCATGGAAATTGGTGGACTAGAAAACCTCCAAACTTTGACTGTTTTTTTAGTGGGTAAGCGACATGAAGGATTATCTATCAAAGAGCTAAGGAAATTTCCCAACCTACAAGGAAAATTTAGCATCAAAAACCTTTACAATGTCTTTGATGCAAAAGAGGCAGAAGATGCCAACCTGAAAAACAAAGTGAAAATTGAGGTGTTCGAGTTGAAATGGGGAAAACAAAGTGAAGATTCACTAAAAGTGAAAGTTGTGCTCGAAATGTTGCAACCACCAATAAATTTGAAGAGCCTAGTCATTGATTTGTATGGAGGGACAAGTTTTCCGAATTGGTTGGGAAATTCTTCGTTTTCTAACATGGTGTCCATTGGCATTTATAATTGTGAATATTGCATGGCACTTCCACCACTAGGCCAACTACCTTCTCTCAAGAAGCTGAGTATATCGAATTTGTTGTTATTGGAGACAATTGGTCCAGAGTTCTATTGTGTTGCGGAAGGAGAATCTTCCAATTCTACCTTCCAACCATTTCCTTCCCTTGAGCATATGGAATTTCACAGCAAGCCAAATTGGAAGGATTGGATTTTCTTTGAAGGCATAAATTTTGCATTTCCACGACTTAGAACTATGAAGTTACTTGATTGTCCTGAACTAAGGGGAGATTTACCTGGCCACCTTTCTTGCATGGAAGAAATTGAAATAAGAGGTTGTTATAACCTATTGGAAAATTCCCATACTTTGAACTGGCTTTCGGCAATCAAAAAAGTCAAAATTGAAGAAGATTTAAAGTGGGAAGTGTATACTCAAAGCACTCCATGGTTAATGTTTATTTCTAAAGTGATCATGAGTAGTATTTGTCTTACTCGTTTGACACTCTGGAATATTCAATCTCTCACTGCATTTCCCACAAATGGTCTACCCGCTTCATTGCAGTCACTTGATATTGATGGGTGTAGGAAGTTATCCTTCATGCCTTTCGAAACATTTCAAAATTGCACATCACTTGTGAGTCTTTATATGTGGGATAGCTGTGATTCACTTACATCATTTCCACTTGATGGATTCCCTGCGCTCCAATCACTTTCCATTCTAAAGTGTAGGAGTATGAATTCCATTTTTATTTCAGAAAGTCCTTCACGTCGGCAGTCAACCCTCCAATCACTTCGCATCATATCCGATCACTCAATTGAATCATTTAAAGTCAATCTTCGGTTGGACACGCTCACCAATCTTGAACATTTGAATCTTTGCTGTCATGGAGAGTTGTCATTTTGTGAAGGAGTTTGTCTACCCTCCAAATTACAATCACTTGTGATTGAATGCAAACTAACAAAGCCGCATGTAAAGGAATGGGGTCTCCAAGACCTAACAGCTCTTTCAAATTTGTCAATTCAAGAAAGGGGAGAAATGGATAACACCTTGACGATGGATTCGTTTCTCCCCATCTCCCTTGTGTCTCTCACTGTCAGTAATATGTCCTTTGAAGGAAATGGGCTTCCACACCTCTCCTCTCTCCAAAATCTCCACTTTCTGAGTTGTTTACATCTTAAGTCATTGCCAGAAAACTGCGTTCCTTCCTCGCTGAAATCACTTCAATTTATTAATTGTGAAAGACTAGAGTCATTACCAGAAAACAGCCTCCCTGCCTCTCTTAAGCTACTGACTATAAAAAAATGCCCTCTGCTAGAGTCATTGCCAGAAAACAGCCTCCCGGCCTCTCTTAAGCTACTGACTATAGGAAAATGCCCTCTGCTAGAGTCATTACCAGAAGACAGCCTCCCTACCTCTCTTAAAAAACTCACCATCAGAGATTGCCCTTTGTTAGAAGAAAGGTATAAAAGGAAGGAAAATTGGTTCAAAATTTCTCACATCCCTGTCATACGAATAAATGGCCAACTCACAATATGAAGACAAGCTTCCTTCCCGTTGTTTCAAGTATGATTTTCTCTTTCACAATCAAAACACATCTCTAAACATTTTCATATCATCTAATGGATCAACATTTTATGTTTCCGCTGTCTGAGATACAATGTTTACTTTTTCTGCAACTTTTATTCTAAAAATCACTTGACATAATGTTGTTTGAGACTTTTAAACTCGTGTCAGAAATTCTATGCTTAGGACACTATCATTAGTCTTTAATATTGGTTCACAATCCAAACACATCTTTTGCATTTGTTGAATAAATAGCACATTATGTTTTGGTATGAAATGTGCTTGTTTGTGAACAAAACTATAATTATATGTTTTTGTTAACTGATACATTTTATACTATAATGAGAATTTGACAATCTGTTATCGAGAAAATGAAAGGAAAATGCTTATTTAATCTTCATTTTCTTAAACTCCTACCGGTTTTACTTCCTCGCTTCTTCGACGATTCAGTGAAAACGGTTGGCCAATATTGAAAAGGAAAGTAATTGTTTTGGTCTTATTTTCAGGAGAGGACTAAGTGGATGAAAAGCAGCGCACTTGATGAATTGAAGATAAAAGGAGTGCATGCAATTGTTGTGATTCAAATACTTTCAGTTGATTTTCGCAAGATTTGATTTACGTAGCAAATATTAAGTATGTATTTGATCATCATTTGATTGCTATCTTTGTGTATTCTTCATAACCTGCATGAGGCAGACAGATAGAGTACAATGCAATTAAGCTCTGTAATGTTTTCTTATTATTTGATTGTTGTTTGAAATCTTGTTTTCCACTGCTTTGTTAGTATGTGCAATAATAAAGGTTGATGTTTAATTTGATAGTTTGCAACTTTTCTATAATATTTTTCAAGTCATATTAGATTACTTTTTATCCTAAAGAAGTCCGGAAGTTGTTGCACAGGAGCTACGGTAATAGCATGCTGCAATGTTGCAATGTTAAGAAAGCATTAGTACCTTAAACTTATCAACTGTAAAAGTTATATACACTTTCAATGAATCATAACCATCTATAAATAATACATTAAAGAAAAGTTTAAATATACTAGTTAAATCATTTACAAAATACATAATCACCTTCGTTAAAATATTCTAATCTTATTAAATTTTTAAATCTTCTATTTATTAATTATATGATTACATTTTCCATAATTTTTTTTTTTTGACAAAAACCATTCATTCGTAGAGAGCTTTTTTACTATTACATACAAAGCTCATGTTTTTAACAAAATTATAAAGATAAATCCCAAAAAAAGGTATAAATATGCTTTTACATTTTTTTTTTATTTTGGGCATATTTTGGGTATAAATATGACAATTTAAAATAATATGTGAAGTAGTAATACTTTTTTAGTAAAATTTTAGAAAGTCTTAATTGAATTTTATTTTAAATTTATTAATTCAAATTTATTTAAAAATCTAGTTTGCAAATATAAATTCTACTCGCTAAAAATTACTAGGAAGTGAAAACGTGCTTATTTAGGGTTGCAAGAAACTCTGCTTATATATCTTTTGTAGAATTAGTTAATGTCCTTATCTCTAAAGTTGAGGTATTTATAGGGCTCCTGGGTATTGAATAGGAGAGGAAGTCAAGTCCACTTCCTCCACCTTTTCTTTTAATTCACTTAGTGAGGAGCGGTTTCTTCCCTACTGATAGGGAGGACAATTTTGCCACCTCCCTTTGGCTGTCTCTTTGGAAAATTCAAAATTTAAAAATAATTGAGTAAATGTATAGGCTTAATACATCATTTGGTCTCTTGACTTAATTTATATTTTCTCTTTGGTCTCTTAGGTATTTAGGTCCTGTTTGTTAAATTTTCGTTAAGTCCTCTATGTGTGGCACGCTAGCTGGCTAGAGATATATGAATGGAATTTATTTTGTTTCATTTTTATTTAAGAATTAATATATAGAAACAAAAGAAGCTTTCATTATAATTTTCATTTTAACTATCAGATAGAAGAAGTAATGAGGCAAAGTTGAGACTGGGTAGAAATCCTAAGCGGAGACGAAATGAAGTTTTTGTTCCGTGATTGAAAATGAAACGAACTTCGTCGAAAATTAAGTTTTGTTTTTTCACCAGAGACAAACTGCATTCATCTAATTCATGTTGAAGAAGAAACCATAAGGTACGCGAATTGAGCCCTAAAAATGTAAACTTTGTTGTTTAATCATCTTCCTTACTGATTCTTCTTTATTATGTGGTTGATTTAGGTCATGGATAGGAAGTTTGAATGTATTGTGCTCCATCGTGGTGAGTTTTCAAAAGAGTTTGCTAAGTTTACAAGGTTAGGTTATGAAGGATTAGAGGAAATTTGGGATGTTGATCCTGATTATTGGTGTTACTTTGAAATTCTGGGCAAGTTAAAGGAATTAGGTCATCTGGGCCACCAACATCTTGGTTATCAACCTAGGGAGTGTTGGAGTAAGCCCTAATAACCAATCATTATTGGCTTAATATGCTTTTGTATCATGACCTTAATATATATTGTTTGTTAATATATATACTTATTAGGCATTGTATTTATTATGTTATTTGTATATGACATGATAAAGTTCTTAGAATAATTAGTCTATTAATGACCTATTAAGTGTGACTTAATCGTGAGACCTCATTAAACATAAGGACAATATTCTTAAAGTATCCGTAGTCAAGCTTTACTGTCAAATAGGAAAACAGTAATGCATAAAGACTATTATGTGAGTAGACTGATGACCGTATCTTAAGGGTCATGGATATGAGAAATCAAGTCTTCACATAGGTATAAATATTATGAGTAATATTTAAACTGGATTGACCCACCATGAGAATACTACATAGTTTGTTATGTAAGTGTCATAAGTTATTCTCCTAGTGATAGTGGTGTATACCACCCTTCGACCTGAAACCACGATGGACCCTAGATGTGGAGTTGGGTACTTTATTGCCAATCAAACATTGTCTGTAACAAGATGACCCTAAATATGGTTGATGGGTACTTTACAAATCATGTTGAGGGACATGAGTGACCTAGATGGGATTTACTCCTCCTACATATACGGGAGTAATATTTGTGGGCTCCTTGATAGAGTATGACTGGAAAATACATGGCCGTGTGTCATACCACAATTTTTGACCCTAAGATCATACATCATTTGTATCTCAATCATTAATCAAGAGCTCCATCTTAAAGCTCTGTTGGAGGTATTGTGCTTACTTTATCGCTGAGGGGAATCATCAAGCACCTATATTTGTTTAATTTATTTTATACTAACCAAAATCCAAAAATATGAATTTTGTTTCTTTTGTTTGTGTTTTACAGGCAAGAGATCGAGCAAGAACCAAAGCAATTCAAAACAGATTTTTTTTTGAAAATTTTGCTGAGGAAATCGATTCACCTATATGGGAAATCGATTTCCATAGACGAAATTTGAAAAAAAAGAGGGAAGCATGACATCATTTTGGCACCAATCACATTCCCTTGATTATTCAATGTCATTACCAATATTCCACCTCATCACCATAATTAATTCTCTTCATTAACCTCATTTTAACCCCATTTTAATCTCATTTTTACCAATTAAATTCAAATTAATCTCCAAGAGACAATTACCAATTTTCCACTACCCTCACTTCCAATTCTATAAATAGAGGCATCCTCTCATTCAATTCTCAAGCTTGAAAAGCCAAAAAAACTCTTGCAATTTCTCTTCCCATTCTTTCCCAAATCACTCGAAGCTCTTTTCTCACAAAAAGTTAGTGAGATTCACATTGAATCTCACTAATCTTTGAGCTAAACCTCCATCCAAACACTCTTTCTTCATACACTTTTGGTAGATCAAAGCATTTGGTGGTTTGTTCTTGAAGTATATTCAAAGTTTGTGAAAGAATTGGTAAATCTCTAGATCCATATCCATTCTTCAAGATGTGATCCTTTGTTGATTATGTGTGCTACATCTATGGTGTTATTTTGATGTTATTTGATGGTGAATTGATGGAAATTTCGTGCAAAATGGTATTCAAAATCATAAGGTGTTTGTTGATATGTTTAACCAAGGTTTTGTGCTTCCTAATGTTGTTTTTTTGAAAACTGCGCTCAGGAAATCGATTTCGTACAGAGGTAAATCGATTCCACACTCTGTTTTGTGCCAGATTTGAAAAACTGCACTCAAGAAATCGATTTCCTACAGAGGTAAATCAATTTCCTAACAGCATTTTGCAATTTTTGCCTTTTTAAACTTGTTTTTGGTTCTAACTCTTATCCTACTCCATTCTTTTGATTTTTTCTTTGAATTACAAGTTTAGGGGTCTAATTCCTCTTCAAAGTCAATGGACTTAGGGCGTTGATGGGATGAGAATCCTAATCCGCAATATTAAGTGATTGAACTTAAAGATGGAAGGAACTTTTGAATGTGATTCCATCTTTTATTTCTTTTATTTTGGTCGATGAAAATCTTCGATATCATTGGAATTCTTTTGGATTCTTGATAAAGATGAGACTTCTACCTATTTTCTTTTCGTGCGGTATTGCTTTTGGAGAACAATCTACATATCGTTTCTCTGGCATGCATTAAAACAAAAATTGTTGACTGGCCTTGTTGTAGGGTAACTTCTACATAAGTTACTTGGTGATCTGCTTAACATAGCGCAACATTCATTGTCCCGAATCGAAAAAAAGATCAAATATGGTAGAGATTGTATGCGGTTGGTTTACGACTTATGGAAGTTTATCGTGTAGTCGCTATGATTCTATCAAGCTTCTGATGAACTTTCATTGAATTTAAACCCGAGATCATCATTCACTCACCATGGATATTCATTACTAACAAATCGATGATATACTTGACAAGTTTCAAGATGGTCATCTTGCTAACAATTAACAATTGACTTTAATTTCCGCACTTTATTATATTCCTCTTTATATTTCTCGCTTTATGCTTCATTTTATCATTCATCATGTTTATGTTTCCGCTATTTTCTCTTTGTCCATTTGGACGTATGTTTATGTTTCCGCTATTTTCCCTTTGTCCATTTGGACGTGTCTTTATGTTTCCGCAATTTTCCCTTTGTCCATTTGGACGTATGTTTATGCTTATGCTATTTTCCTTTTGATCATTTGGACCAAATTTTATTTTTTTGCTAAAACATTAATAAACAACTTAAATAAAGAAAATACTTTAGGCTCTTTATGGACTATTGGTTACTATCCTGAGCATTTTGAAGACCTGGACCTTTTGGACCAAACTTTATGTTTTTTGTTTGTGTATGCAGGTATTTCCTCGAAAGTCCTTGATGGTTAATTCCGAGGCATTGTGATAAGGAATTCATCTGTACGCACCCGTTACTCTGCCCGATTTTCGTCAAGATTTTATGATTTATTTCAAAACCTTGGTGCAAGTTGTGCTAAAGATATTAAGTTCAATCTGGATCCCCAAGTAGTAATGTGTTGGTTTAGTGTTGGTAGTCCAAAGGATGGGAAATCTACCTTGACTCTTAATGTCAAGTGTTGGCTTCTTATTTTGGTTAGATCATTCTTTTCCTTAGCTTTATTCTATGCTCTAGGATAGTCCCTTCATCTCCTCTCCTTCTTAGATATTCAAATCTTCTCCCTTTTTCCAAAACCTTCTTATGTTGTTAAAACTCTTTAAAACTATTTCTTAAAATTATCTCTTGCCCTTGTTGGCATTTCTTTTAAATTTTAGATACGATTGTTTGTTGTAGTGAGTTGCGATACCCCACGATTTTGATATTGATTGACATGATGGAATCTTTTCCACTTTAGAGAGCTAGTGGCATACTTGGTTATGGATCTTTGGTGTTGATGGGGTGAAAACTCTAATCCACAAAAATGGATGATTGATTTTGATGATAACTTGATCAATGCTTTGATCCAATGTTTGAGTGTTTACAAGTTAATATCTTAAGTTCCTTGAAACTCAAATAATAAAAACAAATCATTTGCATTGCATATCATGCATAATTTTGCATTTAGTTCTGATGTCTGAGAGTTCTTCTAGAGCATTATTTCCTTTCTCCTAGTATCATCAGTACAACACTCGTGCTAAGAAGAAATGGAAAGCATTAAGCAAGAAATTCTTGAAATCCACAAAGAGGTGATTTCTCTGAAGCCTGGTATGGAGCATCTGACTGCTCTGGTTGAGGCTTTAGTTGCTGCCCAAGTCAATCCTCCTATGAAGGAAAAAATAATGGCAAAGGTCTTTCTTGAAACCTTGAAAACATCCTTTCCTAAGGGGATGGTAGTGTCATACCCCAAAATTTGCCCACTATATTTCAAGATAGTTTGGCTCAGGTAGTCTCCACTGGCTCACACAATCTCTAATTGCAAGCATATTCATTCTCCTTCTAAGCAAGGAGGACCAAAATTAGGGTTTTTATTTAATCAAGTAAAATAGGATCTCTGATACTTCAAGTGAACTTCATGACTTCTCATATGCCTCAAAGTAGCCTCATGCCAAGTTTCAAACCCTGATTCAAAAGATTGCTCACTCAATGGCCCAAACAATCAACAATCGACTAGTTGACCTAAAAGTTAAACTATGGTCAAATTACAGTCAAAGTTCCTGATTTTTTTGTCAAAATTATCATTTGAAGTGTCATTCATCATTTGATCAAGTGTGGATCATGATTTATCAAGGAAAGCTCCAAAATAATAAAATGTCCAAGTTACTAATTTAGGGTTGGGAACTAAAAGTCAACCCAACTTTGACTGATCATATCTCTCTCATACTTTATCAGAAATTCCTCAACCAAAGCTCATTCCCAAGGAAATTCAATTCTCTACAACTTTGGTGTTGGGTCTAAGATCCAGAAATGCTTCCGCATAAGAGATATAGGCCAAAACATTACAGGTCCTTCTAGAAGATCGCAAAAAGCTGTTTTTTATCAGGAGCAATATCATCAAGATAAAATCTCCAAATGAAAAGTACGTTCCAAAGTGGCTTGTAGATTACATCTTGGGATTTCCAAAAAGTCCTAGAACTCTTCCATATCTTAAAAATTGAGGGAGATATGCCTTGTCAAAGTTGGACAAATTTGGATGAAAAATGTGAAACAAATATGGTTCAAAATGGACTTTCTTGCAAATGGGCCCAATGTTTTGTGATCCAATCTTATTCCTCAAGTCATTAAGGAGATCCAATCCAAAGGCCACGAATTTTTGATAGTTATTTGATTTTATATTGAATTTTATTCATTTAAAATACAATTTAAATCAAATAATTAAGAGAAAATACAAAAAGATTTGTTTTGATTTTGCTTCCCATGATTCCAATCATTAAAAATACTCCAAATTTTGTGGCAAATAAGATTAGAAAGATAGAGATTGAGATTGAGCAAATTTGGAAATATTTACAAATCAATTTCAATCAAATTTTCAATCATTTATTCAAGGAGATTCATAGCAAGTTTATTACCCTAATTCATTCATATATAAATACATAACTTGTACAAGGATTAAAGGAAGAAAAAATTGGAGAAAAAACCTAGCCTTCAAGAGCATCTCAAAGCTTGCAAAAACTATCAAGAAGAAGAGGAAATCGTATTCCTCTTTGCAGCTCCATCCAAAGCCAGGTAGCTATCCAATTCTATTCCTGAGGTGGTACAGAGTAAGTTCGAACCAATGCATAGGTTCCATAATAATTAAACATGCATATCCAATTCACCATACTCATGTGTGTTTTATTTATTTTCGTATCTCTTGATTTAACGCGTTTCCATTGAATCTAACCGTTGGTATGAGTTCCTGAGGTTGTTTAGAATAGCTTAGAGTCATCAAGTTGGAGTTTTGTTGCGTGAATCAAAGTTCACCATAGCTAGGGCAAAACGGAGAAGCCCTCTCGTTCTTGTACTTCCTGGCTGTTTCATGCCAAAACGATGGCGCCATTGAGTACGTAGCATTCAGTTTAGTGGATCTGGGTATTCTTGATTTATGTGTAACATGTTTTTATGAGTTTTGAAATTCCCAGGTTTTACTAAGAAACTTCATAGCTAAATCGGCAGCCACTCCCCAGTAGTTTGGTAGCAAATCGTGGACATGAATTTTGGAGAAGATGGTGAACAGTGGTGGGACCGCGCGTTTGGTTTTGATTCGTTGGTCAAACATTATGCTCCTCTCTCTCCCACGCGCATCTTCTTTATTGGCCAGTCAACAAAAATCAGAACCTCTCTCTTTCTCTAATTGGTTGCGTTGGCAAACTAGGACCCACGCCTGACTTTGAATTCCCCATGTGAGTTTTGTTTATGTATTTTTAATTGAATGAATTATAATACTGACTAAACGTGTAGCTTGAGTGGCAAGAGAGAAGGGAATGTAGCCTGGAGAGCCTGTGTTCGAATCCAGGGTGGGACACTTAATTTTTAACAACCATTCTCATAGAGATTAAGTACTACGCGCTTACATATGGCTCACGATGCGCATTCAATTATCATCATCAGATCTCCACAGTGCCCTGATCCAAGAGCCCAGGAAGCGCCTGCCTATGATACACCCCCAAAAGCTGCCACATTGGATCACAGAGCTAAGTTTTTAATTTTCTTTTTATTTTTAAATTACATAAATGCTTTTATTTCATTTTATTATTCTCCCTTTCTATTATAATTGGTATTAATTATATTCTTATTTATTTTAAATTAGTTTTTTTATAATAAATTATAATCATTTTTTTAATCGAAAACTCGATTTTTCAATAATTTTATCTATAATTGTTTTTAAACGATAAAAATTATGTTGTTTGCCTTATACGGTCGACTGACCTTTGTTTATTGATTTGTTAATTTTTGCCCCTTTCAGGGTTTGTTTTTGCCCTACCCTCTTTTTGTTTGCCTCAATTATTACTGTTTTAATTTTTGATCTGCCACGTTATAATTGTTGAGAACTTTAATGTACTAACGCATTTTTCTTCTTTATGCCCAATTTTCAGGGTTAATTAAAGATCTTTCAGCCACGCGCCTCACCCTACCGAAAAGCTAAGTTTTCTAATTTCTTTGTCTAAATAACATTTTTATTTTATTTTGCCTTATAAAATATAAATTAGGGTTAATTTCAAATGTCGATGAATCTCTCCTACACTCACCCCTATTATTTTCTATTTAATTCTCAGATGTTCAGAGTCAATCGAAGGTTCGAGGAAGATCAAGTCTCAAGATAAAGATAATTAAATTAATTATTCATATTTCTTATTTTTTGCTTTAATTCCCCCATCCCTGCAGGTGTTTATTGTAATAGGGTAGGAACTTTTATTTTTCTACCTTTAATTTCTGCAATTTTAAACTGCGTGGTTAGTAACCCTAGGGAGTGCAACATTATTAACTGAACATAGATCACTAACTTACAAGATAAATATCATCGAAGTTAACCACGTGATTGTTGCACCCACACACCTTTAGGGTAATCCCCCTTGTTGCCTTTGTTACCTGTTGCTTTATAATTTTGTTGCCTCTAATTGTACTAAATAGTCACGTCTCTCGATTCCGAGGATACCTAAAGCAAGGTTGCCTAAGGAGATTGAAAATCATCTAGTCCCTCGAAGTTGCCTCGGTAAATGATGATTGTCCCAATTGCTAAGGTATCCTCGCATGATGCCTAAAAAGATTAATGACTATTATATGCTTCCCTTAGACTACCTGTCCTCTTTATGGCATGGGACAGTCTTGTGGCGAACGATTATTCTCGATGACCCTTAAACATCCAATTGAAAGACTTCCTGCCCTCTCATGGTATGGATAGACCCTTTCGCCCTGAAAAGCTAAAAGAACAAATTTCTAAACTTAGGGTAGTTGCTATTAATTGCTTGCTCTTTTTTCAAATTCAAATTCAAATTCAAAATATTTTCCCACTTCTTTTCAAAGAAACTTTTCAAAAAGACTACGCTTATTTACAAGCTAAAGTTCTTATTCAAATTTCTATTCACACCCTACTTTTCAAACAATTCAAACATTTTGAAAACAAAGTGAGCTAAGCAATTAAGAGCCCATGGATAACCATGGATGCAAAGGGTTCCTTATACCTTCCCTTTGTATAACTTACCCCCGAACTCAGTTTTCTTTAAAAAAAAGGTTTTTTCTGTTCTTTTACCCTTTCTATTAAATTGGATAAAATAAAAGCCGGTGGCGACTCTTGCTTTCCGCGACATTCCAAATAAAGTCAGTTCACCGTATTACAGGTAGTCAGTACACCTACTGACTTCCATGAAGAGGTGGATATGAAAGCACTTCCAGAAGAAGATGCCCGAAAAGAATGTTTGGGTGAAGAAAGTAGCTTGAAGAATTTTTGTAATGACTTTTCAAAGAAGAGAATTAAGGGAGGAAAGAATCATCATCAACATCATCATGTTTCCTCTGTCATCCCTGTGTCCAATTCAGTTCATGCAATTCCAGATTATCAGCAGCGTACTCGTCAACAAGCTCCTCCACCAAACGAGCAAAATCAATCTCAAAGGAGGAATTTTGATCCCATCCCTATGACCTACACAAAGTTGTTCCCTGCTCTAATTCAGAAGAATTTGGTTCAGACTAGAGCACCCTCTCATGTCCTTGAGAAAATTCCATGGTGGTATAAAGCCGACGCCACCTGTGCCTTTCATCAGAATGCCCCTGGTCATGGCTTAGAGGATTGTTGGCCTCTCAAGAATGAAGTTCAAAGATTAATCCGTGCTGGTATTTTGACTTTCCGAGATGTTGGTTCTGCTGTTCAATTCAATCCTTTGCCCAAGCATGAATGAAATACTATTGTTGGTGGCCCTGAAGTTTGAGAGATGTTTCCTTCAGTGCAAGTCCAAATGGAGAAGGCCTTCTCAGTTTTGTAGTATTCTTACTGTTTTTTTCATTTGTAATATTTCTTGTTTTTCAATGCACTGTTTGCATGTAGAAACTTGTTTGTTTTGAATGTTAATGCTAATACAATGATAATGTTTGTCTTGAAGTAATCCATTTGTTTCACTCATGTTTATTTTGTTTTTATGCATTATGATACCAATTGCTTTTAGAGATTGAAGGGAGGATGATGATCTAAAAATGCAAAATTTCTGCTTGTATGCTTTTGAATAAGACCCTGCTGATGATGTACAAGCATTGTTTCAAATTCCCAAACACCAGAGATATAAGGAAGTTAATCCCTTGTTAACCCCATTGAACCAGGATAGTCTTTAGTTAATTTGACAAAGTGTTCAACTTTCAAAAAGGATTGTGCATCCAAAGGTCAATCATGTCATATCCACATCAAAGGTTGGAAAGTATGAAACCATAATGGTTATCCTTCATCCACCAAGGTGTGAGGCAGTCACAACCCTTTCAACAAGTCAAGACAAAGTTAAATGTCACACGATTTGTTCAAATCAAAAGAATAAAAAAGATGAAGAAAGAAAAAGCTCGCTAAGTCAAAAACTTGAAAACAAGTGACTTAGGAAAAAGTTAGAGCATCCCACTGGACGACCAATTCAAAAGAACAGTCCAGGAAAAATTTAAAGAAATAATAAATAGCGAAAAGTGAAAAGAAAGGACTACAAAGCAAAAGTTCTCATCAACAAACAAATCTGTGTGAATACAAGAACGAAGACAAAAAGGGTGACTGCTGTTCCAAGAAAGCTTCATAGCACAAAATCCTTTTGAGAGATGAATACTTATGTTAAGTTAACTGAACATAGGACTGGAGAACATCACGAAGTTGGGGTGGGCTAAATAAACTTTGAGCCTAAAAATCTTTTTTCGAAAAAAACTGTGAACTAGGCCACGTTACAACCCTCAAAAGTCCTAATTGAAGCTGGGTTTCTTTTGAAAGCATACTTCAAACAAGAAAGTGTTCCTTAACCAGTGATTCATTCACAAGGTTTTGCGACATTTTTTTAATAAAACTTCAAGACTTACATAATTGTTGTATTTGAATTAGCATTCTCAAAAAAGACATTTTCTGTTTTAAACATTTGTTTGAAATTCAAGAAGTTTGTATCTGATCATCAGTTGGAAAGCCAAAACTTTGCCAGGGGAAAGTTGTTTTTCTTCTAGTATGTACAAGTTTGATTACTTTTATGGGCAAAGCTTGAAGGCTCTGTCGAGCAAAATAATGTGACAAGTACAGTTAATCTGGGGAAGTTACATCGAGATTTGATAAATCTCTCCAAGAATCTGTTGATCTGGGGACAAATTACTCCAAGTCTTCATAAAGCCAACGATCTTTATGAGTCCTTTTGAAGTAAGTTCCTCTCATAGACTATGCAGTCTAGGGCAAGTTGTGAATAAAAAGTTACCTTGATCAGCTCATTAGCTTGAAGAATAAAGGTCACTGCCTTGATCAATTCAGAGTATGTCACTCTCTACCAAGAAGTTTTGAGACAGCTGTTGACTGTTGGGTTTTCTCTCTCACCTTGTGTTGAGTTTTGAACTAAAATCCACCGCATGTTAACTCTTTTGCTAAGATGATAACTTCTTATTTCCCTTGCAAGTTCAGAATGGTGATTTTCTCCAAGGAAATTTTCTCTGATCCCCCATAGCAAAATTTGCAAGGATATGTTCCTCCATCCCTTTTGGTAGAAGTTGATGATATCCCTCTCAGAGTTTGATAGTTCCCAAAGAGTTTGCTTGGTGTGTATCCCCAACAAGTTTTTCCTCAATGCGGAGTTCATATTGTTATCCCTTTAATACATTGGTTGATGTTTGAAGTGTGACTTTGAGTCTTATCCTCAGTCACTAGCTTTCTCTTGAGCCCTGTAGCAGGACATTGTTCCTACAAAAACCTCTGTTTATATGCAAATGAATCCTCAACAGATGATCATGTTTTCAGCTCTTAAACAAATTTATATTACTTTATATTTCTAAACAAACTAACTTAAAAATTATATTAACTAAAAATAAATTTATTTAATCCAAGGTTGAGATAACTACTTCATTAGTTAAATAAATAAAGAATTATTAGTTGATTAACTAATCCGGCAGAGCCCGAGATAACCATTTCATTATTGAAGCGATTTGAATCATTTAATAAACTCACATTTTAATTTCCTTGAAAAATATTTGACAGTGTGATTTGATTTAAATGTTAATTAATTTCATTAAGAGGTATTTTAAATAAAAATTTTCACTGCCTTCTTATAGAGGTCAAGTTAATTCAGTATGTCATAGAAAATAATTTGTAATTGTTTCCATCAATAGTTTTTATATATTAGTGCGCAATACTTGAAATATTTTATGTTATTTAAATTACGTGATGATCATGTTTTTAGCTCTTAAACAAATTTATAATACTTTAAATTTCAAAACGAGCTAACTTAATAATTATATTAACTAAAAATAAAGTTATTTAATCCATGGTTGAGATAATTACTTCATTGGTGAATTGTTATCATAACGAGTCCCACTTCGGCCATAATAATCCTTTTTGTAAGGTTTATAAGGCTAGGCTTTACATAATGATTTGTCGGGCTTAGTTGCGTAAGCCTATTACCCAAGTGGGGACATTAAAATGGTGGAACAATATGATACTAAGTGTTGTGTCCAAATTAATTAAAAAATAATATTTAACAATTAATAATTAAGACCTGGATCACGACTCCTAATCTAGATTGCCATTGGTGGACTTTGGGTGTACGTCAAATAATATTTGACGTCGAGACACTAGCTTAAGTGTTTCATGCTATCTGACTTACCAGAGTAGAAAGCACAAACCTTACGGAGTTCATTGGGACATCGAAAAGTTGGAGGGTTCACTAATGATTGAAGCATCATTTTTATCATACTTTTATGAAGGATATAAAAACACTTAGAAAGGGGGGGGGTTTGAATAAGTGTAGTCGTAAAAACTTGAACGATAAAAACAATTTGCACAGTTATTTTTATCATGGTTTGTTGTTAACTAAACTACTCCAGTCCACCCCCACGGAGTGATTTGTTAATGCATTGTTAATGCTCTGTTCTGTATTATTGTCTTATTGGCATCCATGCTTGGCTAAAACATAATAGCAGCTGAATGTAATGTATTGTACTCTTGCAAATATTAAAAAGAACAAAACAGGTACTGAAACAAGATGTTACAAGGAATGTCATGACATTAACCATGACATCGCGCCTGTAGAACTGAGGAAGGAAGATTCAGTGTTGGGTTTAAAAGATACAGAATATTCTATGGGAATATTATGTAATCCTATGTGGCGTAGTTTTAAAGGTCAAAGAATCAAGTCAGAATATTGAAGAATCAAATCTAAGATTGATGTTTCAACAGTTACTAATTTAGGAGATAAATTAGGTAACTATTGATCAAAAAGCCTTGTTTGTAGCAGAAGAAATCTGCTGACTTGTAACAGCAAGGAGTGCTGCGTTTTTAAGCCCAAGTCCAACTAGGATCAGGATATATATATAGGAATCTTTGTAGCCTTGAAAACCTAACGATCATAATGTAGTCATTAGGGTTTGTTGTGTAAGTGAACCACCCAGGTTGTGGGATGGTCACTGATTTGTACCTCGAAGCCTGTAGGTAAGAGGTTTATCATATTCACTCAGAAGCTGTGAAGCAATGAGTGAAGATTGTGTTCTTGGAAATACTCCATTATGTATATTTAAAATGTTGGTAATTAAGCCGTCGATGCAGTGGCTGAGCTGTTAACTGCTAGACATCATTGCTATGGTTGGGAGTGGAATGGAGATATTCCATATCTAGGGAGAACCTAGGTAGAGGGGTCATTGGGTAGTGATTAAGTGAGGAGTTGTAAACTGGGAGTTTAGCTCTGAATTGATACTGCTAATAGTGGACTTCATCCCTGGCTTGGTATGCCCCCAGAGTAGGTTGATTGAACCGAACTGGGTGAACAATTCTGTTGTGTTGTTTATGTTTCTGCATTACTCATTTGTAAGTTCAGTTTGGATGTCATAACATCGTGCATGACATCAGTGTGTGATTTAATGACTGTGCTAACACAGAATCTCTGCTAAGCAGATTTGTTAATGGTAACTGAACTGATATGGGATCCTAACACTTCCAGACTTCTGGATGTTAGATGTAATAAATAATTGAGGGATCTGTATGTACTGCCTCAGCTAAACTGATGACAGACCAGATGTCACGACATCGTATATGACATCCGGGTTCTGTCTTACCAGAATTTCATGATTTACCTCACCTGAGGATTTAATCCACTAATCGCAACAGATTACAATGGTTTTCCACTTAGCCCACGACTAAGTCTTCTAGAGTATCCTGATCACAACCTGATCACTCTAGGAACAAATGCTTAGACACAAGCTAAGACTTTCTTAGAGTATCCTGACCACCACGTGATCACTCTAATTACAACAGCTTAGACACAAGCTAAGACTTCCTAGAGTATTCTGATCAACACTTGATCACTCTAGTTACTTACAAATTAATGTAATCAATTCTAAGAGTATTACAAATGCTTCTGAAAAGCTATAATCACAACAGTGATATTTCTCTTAACGTTTAAGCTTAATCTCACTAATATATTACAACAGCAATGTAGTGAGCTTTGATGAAGATGAAGTTTCTGAGCTTTGAGTTTTAACAGCGTTTCAGCAAGTTTTTTGTTAGCAAATCGTCGACCTTGCTTCTCATCAGAACTTCATATTTATAGGCACTTGAGAAGATGACCGTTGGGAGCATTTAATGCTTTGCGTATTCCGTACAGCATTACATTTAATGTTTCACGCTTTTGTCAACAACCTCGAGCCTTGTTCACGCTGTGTCTACTGACGTTGCCTTTAATAGCTTCCAACGTTCCTTTTATCAGTCAGCGTAGCCTGCCACCTGTACTTTCTTCTGATCTGATGTTTGTGTATACAACGTTTGAATATCATCAAAGTCAAACAGCTTGGTGCATAGCATCTTCTTGTCTTCTGACCTTGAAGTGCTTCTGAGCGTGATACCATGAGAACTTCAGTGCTTCTGCTTCTGATCTCAAGTTCTTCTGATGCTTTCATAGACCCATGTTCTGATTCTGCCTTGACCATCTTCTGATGTCTTGCCAGACCATGTTCTGATGTTGCATGCTGAACCTTCTGAGTCAAAGCTTTTGAGCGCTGATTTGTGCATACTCTTTATATATTTCCTGAAAGGGAAATTGCAATGTATTAGAGTACCACATTATCTCACACAATATTCATATCCTTCTTATCATCAAAACTAAGAATATTGATCAGAACAATTCTTGTTCTAACAATCTCCCCCTTTTTGATGATGACAAAAACATATATAAATGATATGAATTTGCGATCAGAAAGAGCAGACGGCTAAAGACAATTTACACAGCTATAGCATAAGCATGTGAATATGTCTCCCCCTGAGATTGACAATCTCCCCCTGAAATTAATACTAGAAGAATTTTATAAATAAAAGACTTCCCTGAGTATTTCAGTAGAGACGTTCACAGTGCTTGATCTTCAGAACATTCATGACTTCTGATTTCTGCTTCCATAGGACAGCTTTAGAACATTGAATTTCTTTAGATCCTCAGAACATTCACAGCTTCTGACTTCTGCTTCCATCGGACAGCTTCAGAACTTGAATTTCTTTGATCTTCAGAACATTCACAGCTTCTGACTTCTGCTTCCATCGGACAGCTTCAGAACTTGAACTTCTTCTTACATCACTTCATGCTAGATTGTATCAGAACATTGTTGAATGTACCAGAGCATCATCAGAGCATCTCTACATCCTGAAATGTTACAGAACAAAACTAAACGACAAAAGTCAGCATGAATGAGTCAGAACATATAATATGTTTCATAACACATAATATGTATCAGAGCCATATGGTATGTGTCAGAACACATAGACATAATGTTTCAGATCATATTCTATCATCAGAATTTCTGAACATTCTTCCTTCTTGCTTCTGATTCTGATTCTGAAGCTTCATAGCACTCAGCTTGCTTCAAGAATCCAAGAACTTGATTCATCTTGTTGCTTCTAATGTTGATCTTGAATCTTCAATTCCTGCAACAACACAACTTAAAGCATAGAACTTTGCAAGTTCTGTTAGTAAAGCAACTGATTAAATCAAATCATTTATCACATATTTCACCCCCTTTTTGTCATATCATCAAAAACATAAAAGATTCAGATAAAAACAAAAAGAAACACACGGAAGAAAAGGATGATTTTCATTGAAGTTCAAACAGACAAGTACAGAAGTACACGAAGAGAAGGAAGACCAGATGCACAAAAACAGATGCAGCAAAAGAAAAAACAAAACAACTAAGACTTAATCTAAGATGACCCTAGCCTTGACAAGATCTTGGCCAGCATCTCTTGAACCCCATTGTTGTGCTCATTCTGCTTCTCTATGAAAGCTCTAAACTCAGCATTGACTAAGCTTTGCTCATCCTGGTTCTTCTGAAGAACTTCCAGAGTCCTTGCAAGACGGGAAGGTTCATCAGAAGAAGCTTCACAGCTTCTATCCAACGGGATGGCATTGTGATCTGTAGCTTCCATTGATAGATCATTTGCAGGGATTTCCTCAACAGGAACTGATTCAGCAACATGATCTTCTACATCTGCTTCTTGCATAGAAGCATCTCCATAGTCGGCAGCTGGAATCTCAGAATCTCCATTTTCAAGTGCCTGAAGAATGGCAGCTAGATTCCTGGGGGCAGAAGGACCTTCAACTTCTGGTGGGTCAACAACTTCTGGAATGACCAAGCTTGGGTCTTCCTTAGAAGGGTTTTCCCTCAGAAAGTCAAAGAGGGTCTTGAAATCCCAGAGCAGAACTGGATATTGAGGTCTCCAGACCACAATTTCCCTGCAAGGATTAGCTTCCAATGCAGCAGCCAACTTGCTACTTCCAATTCATCCACAAAGGGATTTTCTTCAGCAGCAACACAATTTCTGAGAGGATGGTAGGAAAGCTTATGCACACAGAAGGTACATTTTTAATGAGTTCCAGTCTGAACAAATCCACACCATTGAAGATGGGACCTTGAACTACTCCAAGAAAATGAGATGCATTAAGTTTTCTGATGGAGTCCAGCACTTTGCTTTCAATCAGAATGTCTGAAATCATTCTTCCGAACGGAATAGTCGTTCTTGGAATATGAGGATACTTCGCCCTTTCATCTTCTCTTGACTCAAAGATAGAAGTCTTCAGATTCTCAAACAGAATATGAGAGATGTTGATCTCAGTCTTTTTGCCAATGCAGAAAAGAGTATACTTGTGATCCGGACTGATGTAGGAGGAGGAGAGCATCCTCTTTCTATGGTGAAGGGAACCCAGAATAATCTCAGCCCATGCTTTATAAAATGGCCTTAAGGTGCCCGTGTTATGAGAACCAATTCCAAAAGCTAGAGAGATTTGTTTTTCAACTTTAGACCAGTCAACTGTTGCATGTTGAAGACCAGACCAACCTTCTTCATCATTCAGATTGTACAGCTTCCTGATGAGCTTTTCAGTAATAACCACTTCATGTCCTAGCACGAATGAAATGATGGCAGTTGGAGTAACCGTTGCATGTACCCAGAAATCCTTCACAAGTTCAGGATAAATTGGACCAACCAATCTATCAAGATATTTAGACCATCCTTGCTCAACGATTCTTCCATCACACTTAAAGCCATTTGCTTTTAGGTTGTTGATGTCCACAGCAGATTCACATAGAACTTCCAGTTCTTCCGTGGGAATTAAGCATGTTTTCAATGGAGCATACTCATATTTGCGTAGAAGGATCTGTGTAGAAGTGAGTCTTTCTTTTGAATTTGATGAACATGAAGATGAGTTCATGATGGTTATGCTTTGAGATCAAATCAAAAACTAGGGTTTGAAAAACAGATGCAACGAAAGGGATGCACAAAAGAGAGAGAGAGAGAGAGAGAAAAAAAAAAGGAATGAAGGTGAAGTGGGTTATATAAATGATTTGAAAATAACGAAATCATTATGCATTTAATGAGAAATGACATTAGGAGAGAGAACACGGTAAATGAAATGATTTAACACAGTTACCTAGGTCGGCGTCTTTTCAACTGCACGCTTTGTACTAACCGTACATACACGTGTTCACCATCAGATAATAGATGACAGCTGTAAAATTTTTGAATAGACTTTACGCCTTCTGATTCTGATCACTGCTCCTGATTGTCATTCTTAAGAAATGATCTTGTTCTGATAGGATCGTCTTTCTTTCCAAGAATCACATCTTCTGAATGAGCTGAGGCAAGTCTAGGTGATCTTCTAACTGTTGGTTCTTCAGAAATCCTGAGATTCTCTAAAGATGCAGCAACTTGATCTTCTGATCCATTGCTTCAGAGACTACCAGCTTCTGCAGCTTTGCTTCTTGGTTCTACTGCTTCTGATATATCAATATCAAAATCTGCAAAATTCTCAAACTGCTTTGGTTTTTCAAGACCAAGCTTATCATCAAACCTGATATTGATTGATTCTTCTACAATCAATGTTTCAGTATCGTATACTCTGTAGCCTTTAGAGCGTTCAGAATATCCAAGAAGGAAACACTTTTGTGCTTTAGAATCAAACTTACCAAGATGATCTTTAGTATTCAGAATAAAACATACACATCCAAAAGGATGGAAATATGAAATGTTGGGCTTTCTGTTCTTCCACAATTCATAAGGAGACTTATTTAGAATAGGTCTGATAGAGATTCTATTCTGAATATAACATGCAGTGTTTATTGCTTCTGCCCAGAAATGCTTAGCCATATTGGTTTCATTGATCATGGTTCTAGCCATTTCTTGTAGAGTCCTATTCTTTCGCTCTACAACTCCATTTTGCTGTGGAGTTCTAGGACAAGAGAAATCATGGGCAATACCATTTTCTTTGAAGAACTCCTCAAAGAATTTGTTCTCAAATTTGCCACCATGATCACTTCTGACCTTTATGATTTTGCACTCCTTCTCAGATTGGATCTGAGTGCAGAATTCAAAGAACACTGAATGAGACTCATCCTTGTGTTTTAAGAACTTTACCCATGTCCAGCGGCTATAATCATCCACGATGACTAATCCATATTTCTTCCCTCTGACAGATGCTGTTTTGACTGGGCCAAACAGATCAATGTGCAAGAGTTCTAACGGCCTTGAGGAAGAAACAACATTCTTAGACTTGAATGCAGGTCTGGAGAACTTGCCCTTCTGACATGCTTCACAAAGAGCATCTGATTTGTATTTCAGATTTGGGAGTCCACTGACCAGATTTAGTTTGTTAATCTGAGAAATCTTTCTCAAACTAGCATGTCCTAATCTTCTGTGCCAGACCCATTACTCCTCAGAAACAGACATAAGACAAGCCACCTTCTGCTTCTCAAGATCAGAAAGATCAATCTTATAGATGTTGTTCTTTCTCTTGCCTGTAAATAGGATTGAGCCATCCTTCTGACTTACAGCCTTGCAAGACTTTTGATTGAAGATTATATCATAACCATTGTCACTTAATTGACTTATGGACAATAAGTTATGCGTTAATCCTTCTACAAGAAGTACATTAGTTATGGAAGGAGAGTTACCAAGACTTATGGTTCCAGAGCTAATGATTTTGCCCTTCTGATCTCCTCCAAACTTGACTTCTCCACCTAGTTTAAGCACCAGGTCTTGGAATGTAGACCTTCTTCCCGTCATGTGTCGCGAGCACCCAGAGTCCAGGTACCATGACATTTTGCTTTTTGTCCTCTTTGCCGCCAAGGATATCTGCAACAGAAATTATCTTCTCCTTAGGTACCCACAATTTCTTGGGTCCTTTCTTGTTAGTTCTCCTCAAGTTCTGATTGAACTTGGGTTTAGCAAAATATTTAACAGGAGGAACAGCATGATATTCTTTAGGTTTGTCAGCATGATGTTTCTTAGGATGTGTCACATGCTTCTTGGTGTGAACAGTGTTAAAGCTCTGTGCATGTGAAGTGAGCCTAATATCATGTGCATGGCCATATTTGAACTGATCATACAATGGCTTATATGTGATCTTCAGATCATCAATAGGTTTAAATTTATGTGAGGTATCACCCTCATAGCCAAAACCAAACCTTCTATTTCCAGAAACACCATATATCATAGAAGCAAGATGACTTCTGCCAATACTTCTAGATAAGAACTTTCTGAAGCTCGATTCATATTCTTTCAGAATATGATTCATGCTAGGAATGGATTTTTCTGTTTCAGAAGGAGATCCACTATCTTTGGATAGATTTAAAACTTTTTCCTTCAGTTCAGAATTTTCCAATTCCAGCTTCTTAGTTTCAAATTCAAACTGCTTTTTCAGCTTTTTGTATTTGATACTAAGATGAGCCTTGAGTTCCAGAAGTTCTGTTAAACTGGAAACTAACTCTTCTCTAGATAGTTCAGAAAATACCTCTTCAGAATCTGATTCTGATGTAGATTCTGATCCATCATCTTCTGTAGCCATCAGCGCGAAGTTGGCCTGCTCTCTTTCAGAGTCTGATTCTGATTCTGATTCAGAATTATCCCATGTTGCCATAAGACCTTTCTTCTTATGAAACTTCTTCTTGGGATTCTCCTTCTGAAGTTTTGGACACTCGTTCTTGTAATGTCCAGGCTCATTGCACTCATAGCAGACAGCCTTCTTCTTGTCAGATCTCCTGTCACCAGAAGATTCTCCTCGTTCAAATCTCTTTGAACTTCTGAAGCCTCTGAACTTCCTTTGCTTGCTCTTCCAAAGTTGGTTTACCCTTCTGGAGATCATGGACAGTTCATCTTCTTCTTCAGATTCTGATTCTTCAGGATCTTCTTCTCTAGCCTGAAAAGCGTTAGTACATTTTTTAACATTTGATTTTAACGCAATAGACTTACCTTTCTTCTGAGGCTCGTTTGCATCCAGCTCTATTTCATGGCTTCTCAAGGCACTGATAAGCTCTTCCAACGAAACTTCATTCAGATTCTTGGCAATCTTGAATGCAGTCACCATTGGACCCCATCTTCTGGGTAACCTTCTGATGATCTTCTTTACATGATCAGCCTTGGTGTAGCCTTTATCCAGAACTCTCAATCCAGCAGTTAGAGTTTGAAATCTTGAGAACATCTTCTCAATATCTTCATCATCCTCCATCTTGAAGGCTTCATATTTCTGGATTAGAGCAAGAGCTTTAGTCTCCATGACTTGAGCATTTCCCTCATGGGTCATTTTCAATGACTCATATATATCATGGGCAGTTTCCCTGTTAGATATCTTCTCATACTCAACATGAGAGATAGCATTCAGCAAAACAGTCCTACATTTATGATGATTCTTGAATTCTTTCTTTTGATCATCAGTCATTTCTTGCCTTGTAAGCCTTACGCCACTGGCTTTCACTGGATGTTTGTAACCATCCATCAGAAGATCCCATAATTCACCATCTAGACCAAGAAAGTAACTTTCCAGTTTATCTTTCCAGTATTCAAAGTTTTCACCATCAAATACTGGTGGTCTAGTATAACCATTGTTACCGTTGTATTGCTCAGCAGAGCCAGATGTAGATGCAGTTGGATTTGTTTGAACTTCACTAGCCATCTTTTACTGGAGCGTTTTTCTCTTCCTGAATCTTTTCTAAACACGGTTAAGTGCTTGCACCTTAGAACCGGCGCTATGATGCCAATTGAAGGATAGAAAAACACTTAGAAAGGGGGGGGGTTGAATAAGTGTATTCGTAAAAACTTGAACGATAAAAACAATTTGCACAGTTATTTTTTATCCTGGTTCGTTGTTAACTAAACTACTCCAGTCCACCCCCACTGAGTGATTTACCTCACCTGAGGATTTAATCCACTAATCGCAACAGATAACAATGGTTTTCCACTTAGCCCACGACTAAGTCTTCTAGAGTATCCTGATCACAACTTGATCACTCTAGGAACAAATGCTTAGACACAAGCTAAGACTTTCTTAGAGTATCCTGACCACCACGTGATCACTCTAATTACAACTGCTTAGACACAAGCTAAGACTTCCTAGAGTATCCTGATCAACACTTGATCACTCTAGTTACTTACAAATTAATGTAATCAATTCTAAGAGTATTACAAATGCTTCTGAAAAGCTATAATCACAACAGTGATATTTCTCTTAACGTTTAAGCTTAATCTCACTAATATATTACAACAGCAATGTAGTGAGCTTTGATGAAGATGAAGTTTCTGAGCTTTGAGTTTTAACAGCGTTTCAGCAAGTTTTTTGTTAGCAAATCGTCGACCTTGCTTCTCATCAGAACTTCATATTTATAGGCACTTGAGAAGATGACCGTTGGGAGCATTTAATGCTTTGCGTATTCCGTACAGCATTGCATTTAATGTTTCACGCTTTTGTCAACATCCTCGAGCCTTGTTCACGCTGTGTCTACTGACGTTGCCTTTAATAGCTTCCAACGTTCCTTTTGTCAGTCAACGTAGCCTGCCACCTGTACTTTCTTCTGATCTGATGTTTGTGTATACAACGTTTGAATATCATCAGAGTCAAACAGCTTGGTGGATAGCATCTTCTTGTCTTCTGACCTTGAAGTGCTTCTGAGCGTGATACCATGAGAACTTCAGTGCTTCTGCTTCTGATCTCAAGTTCTTCTGATGCTTTCATAGACCAATGTTCTGATTCTGTCTTGACCATCTTCTGATGTCTTGCCAGACCATGTTCTGATGTTGCATGTTGAACCTTCTGAGTCAAAGCTTCTGAGCGCTGATTTGTGCATACTCTTGATATATTTCCTGAAAGGGAAATTGCAATGTATTAGTGTCATACCCTAATTTTTGACCCCCCTGAGATGACATATCTTCAGGATTTTCATCAGGTCAAAGCAAGTACCCAGAGCAGTCACTTCTTCATCTAGCATTTAATCGAGGATGTTCAAAGACAAGAAAACTCAAGCAAAGGATCAATCAGTAGAAGGATTAGTCTCTAACATAATCATAGGACTCAAGAGCTTCATTTTCTCACCTATGATTGATTAGACACCCAATCCTCTGAATACAGATTTACTCAGGTCACCAGAATAGGGTTTTTGAGCCTATCAAGGACTAAAATCACGGATCACCTTTGGGAAACCCTAAAAAGCCCCAGGGGATCATTCAAAGACATCAATCATCTTCAAATAGCTCATATGACAAGATCCACTGGACATCACACCTCAATTCAAAGTCTACAGTCATTATTTTCATATGGTCGACAATTAGAGTTTTTGACCTAATTCACCAAGATAGTTGACTTTTAATCAGAGGCATGGATCCAAAACTCAAGACATGATTCAAGAACCTCTACTACCTCAATATAACCCATTTACATCACTCATTTAAGGAGAAGATCTTGATTCTACACAAAAATCGAAAATCTCACTTTATCTGGAAAAAGTCAACTGTATGGGATCACCTTTGACTTTTAAGATTTTTGGTCAAACCATGACTTTCAAAGATCAAAATCATCAATATATGGATATTAAAGTCATTTGACCAAAGAAATTCAAAAAGAATCATCAAGGAGCAAAAAGTCGGGAATTAGGGTTTTTGAGGGCATTGTGGGAACTCAAAATTTCACCTACACAACTCAAAAAACTTCCAACATGAAAGTTGTAGATCTTGCAAAATAAAACAACATCTTACATAGGAACTTTTTTCAAAAGATCAATGATTTAAGAGTTTTGGAATTTTGAAGCTTTAGGTTATAAAAACTTAGAAATTTTTCTAAGTGTTTTTAACCTAGTTTTCATCCAACTTTGGGCTCATTTTTCACAAATTTCCCTAATGATTCTGAAGGAACCATAAACTAATGATTTGAAGTAGATGTTTAGGGCTTTCCAAATTGTGTTCAACCTTCTCCAAATTCATTTTGAGCTAAGAGTTATGCTTGTTCAAAGTTGGCCTCATGAAGTGAAATTATAGGTCATGCCTCATTTTTGAACTTTGAAATTTTGTGCACATGACCTCATTTATGGATGCTACACGACCCATACCACATCTGAAAAGATGCCATGCATTCATTTTCACCATAGCATAAGAATTGAGGAAGATTCCCAAAACAAGAACATGTGATTATGTAATGATTACATTTGGGAATTTATGGCAAATTGATGAATCACCCAAGGAATCTTCTCACCAACCAATTAGAGCTCATTTCTGTCTCAGAATTGTCCCCTAAGATCAAGCAAAATCGAGGGCTAGGGGATTGATCAAATGGAATCAAAATTCTCATCATTGCATAAGAGATATTTGCAAACTTCCTTCATGGCCAAGAAAACCAAATCAACCTCACTAAGCAAGCTCACTCCTCTGCAACTATACTGAACCATTTGCCTATAAATAGGAGAGCATACCTCAGTAGAAAAACACACCAAAGTAACAGAATTCTTGCTTTCTCTTTTCTTTCTTCATACTTAGTTTTTTCAAAGGTCCTTTGGCAAGAAGACTCGTATTCTTCAAACCAAAGCTCTCTCTTTGAAAATAAGTATTCAAACACATTGAGGGAGGCATTTAGAGGTGATCTAAACCTCTGGAACACTTCTGGGCATGGAGAATCATCATCTTCACCTCTCATTTGGAGCACTTGCAGTTGGAGGACCACAGAACAATTCAGGAGGTTCCAAGCAAGGTTAGGCATCCAGGCACGTTCCTCAGATCATAGTGAAGCTGTTCAGATGGCTGCAGCTCATCTATAACTCCAGATTCATCATCTTCCATGTTCACTTGAAGCTCAAATCGAAGGAGTCGAGTAGAGCAATTCAAAAGGTTTTAGGACACAACAAGCATCCAGTTAGCATCACTGAGTCCCAAGGAAGCTTTTGGGATCATTCATACAAGCCCAGGTGCTCTCTATCATCCTCACGATCTCCATTTTCAGAGGTAAGTTTCTGAACTCCATCTCTTTAATTTAAGCACTCTTTGTGATAAAGCTCGATTCTATCTTGTTCAGCATCATCAGAGGATTAAAAACCCTCTATCATCATTCATTTATCTTTCAGTATAGTCATTTAATTTGATTTTCAAATTTTAGGGTTCTTCACGTTTTTTAGTAAATTAGTTAGATGTAGTTAATATAAATTTGTGTTAGTTACATATTTAGAATCGTGAGTAAGTTTAGAACAAGTTTCATGTTTACACCTGGGCCATTGGTTGAGATTTGAGAGAATCAGAATTTCAAAAATGTTGGAGCTTGAGGTTGAAGACGAAGATGGAGGGTGGCGCCATTTTTCAAATCTCTGAACAGAGTTTATTTTATATTTAATGATATGTGTTTCATAAACGAATGAATAACTTGCCCCAGTGGTCACACATGCGCCCTTAGTCTCCTCATGCCCAAGGTCTGAGGTTCGAATCCCCCTCGCCTCAGACCTTTTGATTTTATTTTCTTTTTTTGCTTCTATACACTTGAACATTATATGAATTGCATTGAAACCAGCTTACTATCACCACACGCGCGTTGGCTCAGTGGTGTTTGTTTTGAGTGTGTGACCTAGAGGGCGTGGGTTCAAATCCTCCAAGGGCCAAACTATTTTTTTAACACCCATTTTCTTTCATTTTTCTCACAAACTTCACACAATTAATTCACCTATCAAATTAAGTTATTTTCACTTCATTTTTCACACACTTATTATTTAATATATCTATTTTTGTGAATAATCAAAAAATCATAAAAAATATTATTTATTTCATGTATTTTTATTAGGTTTAAAATAGTATGTTTTTAAGTGCTTTCTTAAATACTTTAGATATATATACTCATTTTGTTTTAACCTAATTATTTTGTGGATAATTTTATGATAAAACCTTAATTGTTTAGGCCTTAATTAGGTAAAGAGCTTTATCTTTACCTTAATTAAGTTGACTTTTGTCAATTTTCAAAATTGTTTTCGATCTCTGATTAAACAAGATGATTAAGGTTTTCAAACAACAAAAACTTACATCATTCCAATCTTCATTTTCACTGCTTCACAAACAGTAAATAATCTCTGGGCCTCTATTAGAGTGTAAGACCCAACACCTTCTTTCTTTTCATAGTTTGTTTTACAAAACTGTATTTTAAAATCTTCTTTCTGTTTTCAAAACATTCTTCTGGTATTTGAAGGGCATTATTCCCGGTGAAACTCTTCAGATACCTATGTGACCTATGTCCATCTTCACTTCTTCTGTTTTCAAAAACCATTAACTGTTTATCATATATATATATTCAACTGTTATCCATCAATTGCTGGTAAGGCTTTGTACATACTTCTTCAAAGGCCTCCACTCCATCCAGGTTAGGCTTTACAAGCTTTCAATTTACATTCTTTATTTAAATTACTGTCAAATATAGAACTGTGCATATATATATTAGTTTAGAACTACGTTTGAGTGTAAACCCTAGGACAGTTAAACTATATATATATATATTATAGGAATATGACCTAGGATTGAGAATGTCTTCCCGGTGAAGGCTCTTTCCTAATTAGAGATCTGTAGTTCAAACCCCCAAGATGAATTATTCCCGGTGAAACATCTTGGCAAAAAACCTTAGAATCCAAAAAATAGAACACATCCACCCAAAGAGGAATTATTCCCGGTGAAACCTCTTACCCATTTGCTTAGAGCCAAAATAAGTTCAAAACTACATAGCTTTCTCTTGTGCTATAACAAGGACCCTCGATGATCCTCGATTAGCCTCCTCTTGGGCTTTGTACAAGGACCCACAGGCTTCTTAAAAGCATTTCCAGCTTCCTCTTGAGCTTGTATACAAGGACCCATCAGGTTTCTTATAAACATAGGAACAGGTCTTTAGTCACCTTTTAACATACCCTAGTGAGTTTCTTCCAATTTAAACCAGACTTTAAACAAGCTAAGTTTGTCTCAATTTTACATTGAGTACACCTTTTGGAATGAGAGACATGGACAGTCTCTGTCACCCTTATATTCATCAATCTTCCTTAGCAGAGTCTAGGATCCATGTTTGCTTATCCTCAGCAAGTATCAACCTTCATCTTGGGCTTTAAACAAGAAGTCTCCACTAGATAATCTTTCTGCCAATCAATTTAACAAAAACCCCTGGAAAGGGTTAGCCTCCAAACATTCCTTCATCTTAACAAAAACCCCTGGAAAGGGTTAGCCTCCAAAATCATTCTTTCATCTTAACAAAAACCCCTGGAAAGGGTTAGCCTCCAAACATTCCTTCATTTTAACAAAAACCCCTGGAAAGGGTTAGCCTCCAAAATCATTCTTTCATCTTAACAAAAACCCCTGGAAAGGGTTAGCCTCCAAAATCACTTCTTCAAAAAACCAAATATTCATTTCTCTTAGAAGATAATTTCCCCAAAAGAGTCAAAACCCCTGGAAAGGGTCAGCCTCCAAAAACATGACAAAAATCAGTCTTTTAACAGACAATTTCTCCAGCTGAGTCAAAATCCCTGGAAAGGGTTAGCTTCCAAAAAAAATCAGTCTTTTAATAAATAAATCCTTCAATAGAGTCAAAAACCAACAAAAAACAGTTAGCCTCAACCTTGGGCTTCATACAAGGCACCAAAAAAAAACAATAAACTCCCCTGTTAATAGTCAGCCTCAACCTTTGGCATTGTATAAGGCAGATAATAGAGTCTCCCCTAGTGAGTCCTTCATCATTCAGGTAGCCACAACCTTGGGCTTTGTACAAGGCAGATAAACCATATGTCGTGTGTCAAAGATTCCTAACATCTAGGATCTTTTCCCATAGAGTCATCCATACTCAGTTTATTTAAGAGTCCGCCACAACCTTGGGCTTCATACAAGGCAGAAAATAATATTTCCCCTAGTTAGAGTCAGCCTCAATTCTGGGCTTTGTACAGAACACCAAATAAAACCCATCAAAATAGATTTTCCCTAAGTAGAGTCAGCCTCAATTCTGGGCTTTGTACAGAACATAAAAATCCCTTGTAAATTAATCCCCAGTGGATTTTTATCCCAGAATCATAATAATAATCAATCAATCAAAAAGCCTCAAGCTTGGGCCTCATGCAAGCCAATTAAAAATCAAATCTTTTATACAGTAGATAGACATAGCTTATCTCTATAGAGAGATCTTTCTTCTATCTCACCACATTCAAACAAACAAACATTACATTTCATTTCAATTTCAATCAAGTCTCCCATTTAGGATTTTGAAAGGCATGAGCTGGCAGTAAAACCCAGACATGTGGTAACTTTCCCTAATTTGGATGAGCATCTTTCTTTCATTTAAGAGGCATTTGACTGGTATACTTGCACATACACAAGTAAGGTCCCCCTCTTGAATGAAATGAATTCAGTTATTCTGTCACTCTTTTAATGTTTGTGGTGGAATAGTAGAAATACCTCTCTATAAAGATGACTTCATGTCTCTTTACCGTAAACAAAGATTTAATTCAAGCTTCAACCTTGAGCTTCGAGCAAGGCACCCAAATATAATTAATAATCAATTAGTTCCCCGAACTACATTAAGCTCTGACTTCCATTAGGGATATGTAGGCATGAGGTTCACAAGGAACCTCAGCGAGCTAATAAAATACCAAAAATAGTCAGTCAGTCTGTCTTTCTTTCTTTTATTCAATTCAATTCCTTCTCCTAACACAAAGGAGAAACTTTCCCAATAATCATTAGCAGCACAAACACATTTAGACACAGAGAAGGTTCCTGTAGAGTACTACAGATATGTAGGGTGTTTAAACACTTCCCTATGTATAACCGACCTCCCGGACTCCAGAATTTCTAGTCTAGGTGTAATCCCCACACTTAGCAAAATCCTAGTGTTTAGTTGAGATCTTTTTTCCCCTTTCCTACTCGTAGGACAAATAAGAAAGTTCGTGTGATATCGTAGGAAGAACTGAAATAAAATTCATCCCACCACGGGCGCATTCTCCTTCCAAATTTCGCGTGAAGGGTCTAGCGTGCCGTCCTCCCAAGTGAAACGGGGAGGTAAAAAAAACGACAACCACAGAAAAATGGCGACTCTTCTGGGGATATAAGTGTTAAAAACCTTGGTTTTTCATCCAAACCAATGGTTGACCTGTTGCTGGTCCAGCCCCAATGAGGAATTAGGGATGCCAAATTCCCCCTCAAACAAGAGAGGTCCTGCCTAACCTCTGTGTCATTTCATGTGATTGCTGCATTTATATTTGTTTATTTTGTTTATTCTGTATCGGGAAAGGGCTTGATTCCCCCTTGTGGTGAGAAATCCTATACCCGGATTTGAGTGCAACATAAGATAGGATGGAGGATGTCTTCCCGGTGAAGGCCCTCTAATCTTGGTTTCCAAGTCTACTCTTGGGATTTGCCTGGCTGGTTGTGATTAACTGCGCCACTGCATTCCGAGACTGATTTGTACCAGGAGGACCTAGAAACACATTAACCCCACTTAAAGCCTTTTTTAGGACGTAGAGCGGTGATTATGGAAGTAATTGTCACGCAGATACTACACTCAGAGAAAACTCTCTTATAGATACCAATCAACGTATCTTTAAGGTTGAGCAAAAACTCTGAGACCCCTAGAACCCGTTCTACAGGTACAAAAATCCTTATCCTTAGTTTACCATTGGGGCGAGGTTTGCGTTTTGACTTCATGACCACTATACCCTTCAACGCCATGTTTGTTTAAAACTCTTGTGTGTGCATTCATGCATTCATGCATCATCCATTAATAACAACTAAAAACAAAAAGAGTCTTTTTCGAGTCGTTTTTCAAGGAAACTAAATAACGAACGTTTTGAACTTCATAGAAAGAGAGAAACGGAGAAAGGACTTAAGGATCTATACCATGAATTACGGAAGAAAGAGAGCTAGGAAATACACCTTCAAGATTCCCCAGGTCGAGGAACTGGAAAAGCTCGGAAAACTGGTGGTCAACCCCCAGGCTTTCAAGGAGAAGTATGGAAAACTTCTGCCTTTGCTCAATACCAACATTGTGGACGGGATCCTTCCCACCTTGGTACAGTTTTACGATCCAACGTATCACTGCTTCACCTTTCCGGATTATCAGTTCATGCCTACGTTGGAGGAGTACGCTTGTCTGATTGGAATACCCGTGTACGCGCAAGATCCGTACTCCGGTTTGGAAAAGAATCCTGATGACATTATCATTGCTGCAACTACTCCTTTGAACGTAGTCCACATCAGAACTCATATGGTGAGTAGAGTAGGAATTCAAGGATTGCCCTCCAAATTCTTGTTTGATCAAGCTCGGTACTTCGTCAGCATCCAAGATATGAGCGCTTTTGAGGAAATCTTGGCTTTGCTTATCTACGGATTGTTTTTGTTCCCTAACATTAACGATTTCGTCGACATCAACACAATTAAGATCTTCTTAATTGGAAATCCAGTTCCAACCTTGCTTGCGGATGCTTATCACTCTGTGCATTCAAGAAACCTGCAGCGAGGAGGATTAATCACATGCTGCGTACCGTTGTTATACGAATGGTTCGTTTCGCACCTGCCGAAGTCTAGCACTTTCTGGAACATGGGGGATGGCCTTTACTGGTCACAGAAAATCATGTCCCTCACTCATACGGACATTGATTGGTGTAGTCCTGACAACGACGAAACCAAGATCATCTTCAGTTGCGGAAGTTTTCCCAACATACCCCTTATTGGAACTAAGGGAGGAATCAGTTACAATCCAGCTTTAGCCCGTCGTCAATACGGCTATCCCATGAAAAATATACCAAGTAACATCCAATTGGAGGGTCTGTTCTTCAAGAACATCGACGATCATGGCAACATGCTGAAGAAGGAAATTGTCCAAGCCTGGCGTCTTGTTCACAGCAAAGGGAGAAGATTGTTAGGAAAACATCTTTGCATCTCCCTGGATCCTTACCTTCAATGGGTACGCGTCAGAGCATTCAAGCTCAGGATGCCATATCAACATCAAGAACCTATTCCCCTAAGGGAACCAATATACCTTTTCTCCACCGATGTTGAAAAACTACAAGCGGCATTAAACAAGGTATGCCAAGAAAGGAATGCTTGGAGGAACAAGTATCGAATCGTCAACACGGAAAATGTTGAGATTCATAACATCCTAAGAAGGAAGGATGAGTTACTTGAAGTGCTCGATCGACAAGTGTCACAAACGTCACTTTCTCATCATATCCCTCCTGCTTCCTGGATCATCGATCAGCTCACGTCACAGAACGCTCAGCTCAAGAAACATAAAAAGATGTTAGAACGTGAAGTCGGCTCTTCGTCAAAGTTTTAGAGTCCTTTCTCTCAGTTTCTCTGTATTTCTTTTTCAAAGTGTGTAAAAATGGCGTTTTCGCTTAATTAATAAAAGTTTGATGTTTCATAACGTAATTATGGTGTTTCCTTGAAAAATAATAACTTAATTGCATATCATACATCGCTTTAGTCGTACGCACTGACACGAGAATTGTGGCGGATCTAATAGTCACTTTCCTTTCTCCAGAAAGAGAGGAGGAGAAGGAGGTGAACCAAGACTTTCAAGCTGTCTCATCCATACAACACTCGTTCAAGTCGCAAGAAAAGAATGGATGACTTTGATCAAGAGAATGGAGAACTCAGAGAAGAGATTACTACTCTCAAAGGTGCTATTGAAAGGCTCAATAGTATGGTAGAAGCCCTGGTAGTTGCACAGAATCGACCAACGCCAGAAGAACCACAAAGGACTGTGGTTTCCGAGATTGTTTCTACTCCTATTCCTCAGTATGCCATGCCACCCAACCGACCTTGGGGCATGCCGTATAACTTTATTCCAGAAGGGTACATACCCCTAGTTTCTGAAGTTCCAAGAGCTACAATGGAGATGCAACCACCGGAGGGTTACAAACCTCTAGAAATTGAAGTTCCAAGAGCAACGACAATGGGTTTCACACAACAGAATGCTGAGATTCCAAGATCTGCTGTCATGGCTTCTCCACAGCCGATTATGCATACTTTTCCTCCACAAGGCGGACAAGTATATCATCACGCTCCCAGTGAGGACGCTGGCGTGTATGAAAGATTGGACGAGTTCCAGGAACAGTTTTTGAAAATGCAGAAGGAACTCAAGACTCTTCGAGGACAAGATCTATTTGGAAAGAATGCTGCAGACCTCTGTCTAGTTCCAAATGTTAAGATTCCTCACAATTTCAAAGTACCAGATTTCGAGAAGTACAAAGGGAATTCATGCCCACAAAGTCACCTCGTAATGTACGCTGAAAGAATGTCAACTCAGACTGATAATCAACAATTACTCATTCATTATTTTCAAGACAGCCTGACTGGTGCTGCACTCAAATGGTACATGAACTTGGACAGTTAAGAGATTCGTACTTTTCGAGATCTCGGAGAGGCCTTCGTCAAACAGTATAAGTACAATCTGGATATGGCTCCCGACAGAGATCAACTCCGGGCCATGACTCAAAAGGATAGAGAAAGCTTCAAGGAATACGCTCAGAGATGGCGTGAAGTTGCTGCTCAAATTTGTCCACCACTTGAAGAGAAAGAAATGACAAAAATCTATCTCAAAACTTTGAGTCCATTTTACTACGGACAAATGGTTGCAAGTGCACCAAGTGACTTTACCGAGATGGTAAACATGGGTGTACGTTTAGAAGAAGCAGTTCGGGAAGGACGCTTGAACAAAGAACCAGAATCTTCTATTGGTCCAAGGAAGTATGGAAGTTCTTTCCAGAAGAAAAAGGATCAAGATGTCAGCAATGTCTTGCACAAAATCAAGAAGAAATTTCAACCTCAAGTTACAGCAATAACTCCGGTTGTTTACTCAGCGCCAGCTTATCAACCTCAGGTCCCGCAACAACAAATTCAACAAAGGTCGCAACAACCTCAGCAGCAGGTTCGACCTCCAAATTACAACAATCGGGCTCCAAGGTATCCTGCCTTTGACCCAGTACCAATGCCGTATGCAAAATTGTTTCCAGCATTACTGGCAAAAGGACTCATTCAGACAAGAAGTCCTCCAAATCCTACAAACAGTTCCTCGCCATGGTATAAGGCTGACCAATCTTGTCCCTATCATCAGGGGGCACCAGGTCACAATATTGAGAACTGTTTCCCTTTCAAGATTGACGTCCAACGATTAGTCAAGAGCGGAATGCTATCCTTCAAAGATAATAGTCCAAACGTCCAAGCAAATCCTTTGCCGCAGCATAAAGAAGCTTCAATAAATCTGATAGATCAACACCCTAACGTCATTCAAATCTACGACATTCGTCAGATAGGGGAAAATCTTGTCAAGATGCACGCTAAACAAGCTGGGTACGGCCATGTACCACCTCACAACTACTTCACATGCGATATTTGTCCAAAGAATAATCAAGGATGTGCCGTAGTTCAAGGTGCATTACAAGAACAAATGGACTTAGGATGGATTCAACATATCCGAGTCAGGACTGAACATGACATCAACATGGTTCAAGGGTGTCCAGGAGAATACAAAATCTACAAAGTTGAAGATCTTGAAGGATCGGTAGTCAGGTTCCATAAAACTTTAAATGGACTTGCCTACTTTGGAACAGATTTCCACGCTTACAGTAGATGCAGAATTTGTCGAAGAAATTCACAAGGATGTTTGCTTGTTCTCAACGACATTCAAAAGCTGATAGATGATAATACCATTACAGTTCTTGCCAACAGAGAAGATGACGAAGTCTTTACCGTATCTCCTCAAATTAATCAAGCCGAACCAATGCAAGTCAAGTATGACAGCAGGAAGACAGCAGCTGCGCCATTAGTCATCTACTTACTAGGTCCTGTACCGTATGAGACCAGCAAAGCTACACCATACAAGTACAACGCTACATTCATTGAAAATGGTAAGGAGATACCATTACCGTCTGTTGTCAACATTGCTGATGTTAGTCGAGTCACTAGAAGTGGACGAATCTTCAACAGAGCAACAGAAAATGTAGAAAAGCCTTCTGAAGAAGCACCACATAGGCAAGACAATCATCCGACCAATTGTGTTCAAGCAAAATAAAATGATGAGATCTTGAAGTTAATCCAGAGGAGTGAATACAACATTGTAGACCAGCTGCTACATACTCCGTCTAGGATATCTGTTCTTTCCCCTACTATTGAGTTCTGAAGCTCATAGGGAAGCTCTACAGAAAGTTTTGGAACAAGCTTTCGTAGAACCAAGTGTTACTATGGAACAATTCAACAGTATCGTTGCCAACATTTCCGCGGGAACTAGTTTGAGTTTTTGTGACGAAGATCTTCCTGAAGAAGGAGTAGACCACAATCTTCCACTTCACATCTCAATTGGCTGCATGGGTGATACACTCACAGGAGTCCTAATAGACAACGGGTCCTCTCTCAACGTCATGCCGAAATCAACATTGTCAAGATTATCTTTTGAAGATTACCCTCTAAGAAAAAGTCATGTCATCGTCAAAGCATTTGATGGATCAAGGAAGTCAGTTTTTGGAGAGGTAGATCTTCCCATAACTATTGGACCTCAGACGTTCAAAATCACTTTCCAAGTTATGGATATTCCAGCATAATACAGTTGTTTGCTAGGTCGCCCATGGATTCATGAGGCTGGGGCAATTACTTCAACACTTCATCAGAAACTGAAGTTCATAAGAAATGACAAATTGGTAACCGTATGTGGAGAACAAACTCTGATCGTCGGCAACCTGTCATCATTCTCCGACATAGAACCAAAAGAAGTTGTTGGAACTAAATTCCAAGCACTTTCCTTGGATAAGGAAAAAGGAAAGGAGAAAGCAGCGTCTATTTCTTCCTACAGAAATGCAATCCAAGTTGTAAAGGATGGCACTACCAGTGGTTGGGGGCACATTAATATTCCTACCAACAACAAGAACAGAACAGGAGTTGGATTCTTTCCAACATCATCAAAGACTATTCCAGGAATTGAGGTAGTTCTTCCAATTCAAGAAACTTTCCGCAGCGGAGGTTTTCTTCAACCTGTTCAACAAACAGTCAATACCATCGGTACGGAAAACACCGATGAAGAGGAATGGCTATCCTATCTTAACAAAGCAGGATACATATCCCTATCAGAGTCTGATTCACCTTGCTGTTATCCGACTAAAGGATCTGAAAGTAAGACTCAACCAAGCAGTGATGAAGTTACTAACAGCTTCACCACCAGAAGTCATGGTTCATCAGAAGAAGTTCCTCCTATCTTCGAAGAGACTTGGGATACATTAGGAGAACCAAGCGGAAAATTTGACTACATGGTGAAATATTCTGCTCCTGAAAGCTCAAAAACCTCTTTGGAAGATATTGTTCCAACGGGATGGAACATTGATTACGAGTACATTACTCAGCCAAAAGAGATATATAACCCTTGCTATTCATCATCATCGGCTGGTGAAATCATCATTGAGGATTATATCCCCAAGTCACCTTCTGGGGCTACGGATCTAGAGTTCACATATCTAGTCAATGCCATCTTGGGAGAAAAGCAAGACCAAAATACAGAAGAGGATGATCTCGAAAGTGTCTCCGACAATGAGTCTCTCCATTCAGAAGATTGGAAGTTTCCTCAAAACAAAAACCGACATACTCCACTTGGAAATGGGTATGCTCACACCGCTCAGTCTGCTGAAGTAGAAGAAGATCGTCTGAGTGTTGCAAAGACAGTGGTTGGTAAATCAAGACCTACCACAGGCCAGCTTAAGCCTAAGGTTCCAGATTACTTAGTGCACAATGGGGTTCACCACTATTGGACAGCTGTTGAAGTTTCAACTGTTGTTCGCACTCCTAAGTAGGAACTTTCACCGTTATTTTGTCCTCTCACCATAGCCCAGGGTGAAGAGATGTTTCATAGGGCTTTGCATTTTACTATTTCTTAGGAAAATGTCCCTCTTTGCTTCGCCCAAAGCAATAGAGTTTTGTTTTATAGGGTCTTTGTTTCAAGAAATGACTGTCAATAAATAAAAATGTCATTCTGTTCCTTCGTTTAGTTTTCCCTTTTCTTTTTTCGGAAATTGGTAATCCTAAAAAACACCCTTAAAAAACATCAAAAATTCCATTAACTGCATACACCGAGTCTTCCCTCGTTGTCTAAATGAAACTTATCACACATATGCAGATTAATCATAAAATACCCCGTTGAAACGTGCGATCGTATGACTTCTCCAAGCTTTGAGTTTCCTGTATTCGAGGCAGAGGAAGAAGAAGACGAAGAAATATCAAAGGAAATTTCACGATTACTTCAACAAAAGGAAGAGGCCATTCAGCCATACAATGAGCCTCTAGAGATCATTAACCTTGGTTCCGATAGAAACAGAAAAGAGGTTAAGATTGGAGCTTCGCTCAGTTCAGAGATCAGAGAGAGTTTGATACAGCTACTCAAAGAATTCTCAGATGTCTTCGCTTGGTCTTATCAAGATATGCCAGGGTTGGATACCAGTATAGTGGAGCATCACTTGCCATTAAAAGCAGAATGCCCTCCGGTCAAGCAAAAATTAAGAAGAACTCATCTGGAGATGGCCATGAAAATCAAAGAGGAAATTCAAAAGCAGATCAACGCAGGTTTCCTCGTCACTTCAGAATACCCTCAGTGGTTAGCTAACATTGTTCCCGTTCCTAAGAAAGACGGAAAAGTCCGCATGTGCGTCGACTACAGAGATTTGAACAAAGCTAGCCCTAAGGATGATTTTCCTTTACCACATATTAATATGTTTGTAGACAGTACAGCAAAATCCAAAGTTTTCTCGTTCATGGACGGATTTTCAGGATACAACCAAATCAAAATGGCACCTGAAGACATGGAGAAAACAACTTTCATCACCCCCTGGGGCACGTTCTGCTATCGTGTTATGCCTTTTGGACTAAAGAACGCAGGAGCAACTTATCAAAGAGCCATGACTACGCTTTTCCACGACATGATGCATAAAGAAGTGGAAGTCTATGTGGACGACATGATTGCCAAATCAGAAAATGAAGAAGATCACATACAGAATCTGATAAAGTTATTTCAACGCTTACGGAAGTTTCAGCTTCGCCTGAACCCCAACAACTGTACCTTTGGTGTCTACTCAGGAAAACTCCTTGGTTTCATTGTCAGCAAACGAGGAATTGAAGTAGATCCAGACAAAGTCAAGGCAATTCAAGAAATGCCTTCACCCAGAACCGAGAAACAAGTTAGAGGATTTCTTGGACGTCTGAATTACATCTCGAGATTCATATATCTCATGACTGCAACTTGTGCTTCTATTTTCAAACTTCTACGAAAAAATCAAAGTTGCGTCTGGACAGACGATTGTCAGAAAGCGTTCGACAGCATTAAAGAATATCTGCTCGAACCACCCATTTTGTCTCCTCCAGTGGAAGGAAGACCTTTGATAATGTACTTAACCGTCTTAGAAGATTCCATGGGTTGTGTCCTTGGACAGCAAGACGAGACGAGAAGAAAAGAGCATGCCATTTACTACCTAAGCAAGAAATTCACTGACTATGAATCCCGCTACTCCATGCTCGAGAAGACGTGTTGTGCTTTGGCCTGGGCTGCCAAGCGTCTCCGCCAGTACATGATTCGACATACTACTTGTTTGATCTCTCATATGGATCCAATCAAGTACATCTTTGAGAAGCCTGCCTTAACTGGGAGAATTGCCCGTTGGCAGATGTTGTTATCAGAATATGACATTGAGTATCACGCACAGAAAGCCGTGAAAGGAAGCATTCTAGCTGAGCACCTGGCTCACCACCCACTCAATGGTCATGAATCAACCAGTTTTGACTTTCCGGATGAGGACGTCATGTACCTCAAGATGAAAGATTGCGACGAGCCACTACCAGACGAAGGACCTGAGATAGGATCCCAGTGGGGCTTAATCTTTGACGGAGCTGTCAATGCTTATGGACGAGGAATTGGGGCAATCATTGTTACTCCTCGAGGAACCCATATTCCATTTACTGCCAGATTAACTTTCAAGTGCACAAACAATGAGGCCGAATATGAAGCTTGCATCATGGGTCTCGAAGAAGCCGTGGATCTAAGAATCAAACACTTGGATGTATACGGAGATTCTGCTTTGGTCATCAATCAAATCAAAGGAGAATGAGAAACACGCCAACCAGGGCTAATTCCTTACAAAGACTACGCGAGAAGATTGTTACCATTCTTCGACAGGGTAGATTTTCATCACATTCCTCGTGAAGAAAACAACTTGGCTGATGCATTAGCCACACTCTCTTCCATGATTAGGATAAATCATTGGAATGACATTCCTCGGATCGATGTTATGCGCCTGGATAGGCCCGCTCATGTTTTCACAGTAGAAGCAATCATCGACGACAAACCGTGGTATCACGACATCAAGAACTTTCTTCAAAAGCAAGAGTACTCTCTTGGGGTGTCAAAGAAAGATAGAAAGACTTTGAGAAGGTTAGCTTGTAGGTTCTTCCTGAATGAAGATGTTCTGTACAAGAGAAACTTCGACATGGTTCTGCTCAGATGCGTTGACAGAAAAGAAGCAGAAGTACTCATGAGAGAAATACATGAAGGTTCCATTGGTACTCACACCAATGGACATACCATGACAAGGAAAATACTGAGAGCAGGATATTATTGGCTGACGATGGAGTCAGATTGCTACCAGTATGCAAAGAGGTGTCACAAATGTCAGATCTACGCTGATAGAATTCATGTGCCACCATCTCTTCTCAACATACTCTCTTCCCCTTGGCCTTTCTCCATGTGGGGAATCGAAATGATTGGAATGATCGAGCCAAAAGCGTCCAACGGACATCGCTTCATCTTGGTAGCTATAGACTATTTCACCAAATGGGTTGAAGCAGCTTCATATGCAAACGTTACAAGACAAGTTGTCGTCAGGTTTATCAAGAATCACATCATCTGTCGCTACGGCATTCCTAGCAAGATAATCACTGACAATGGGTCAAATTTGAATAACAAAATGATGAAGGAGCTTTGTGAAGAATTCAAGATTGAACATCATGTAGCAACCGACCTAAAATTTTAAGGAAAAGAGTCGCCACCATTTATTTTATCCTAAAGGAAGGGAATTAAACGGATTACCCTAAGTTAGAGATTCTAAGTTCGTGTGTCGGTTAAACGAAGGGAAGGTGTTAGGCACCCTTCGTCTCCCTTGTATTCAAGGGGACCCCTTCTAGGTTTAGGTTTAATAAGTTTAAATTTGAGATACAGTAAACGTACGTTTACCCATATCCTAAAAAATGGTTTTATCAATATTTCAAGGGAATTAGATTGAATGTTAGTGTTTTTATAGTTATACTCGCTAGGGTTTCGAAACCCTATGCCTACGTATCCTCTAGTGCAATGAGGAAGTCAGAGTAATCGTAGTTCAGGTGGTGTTTGGTTGGTGTTTTTTATTGGATTGTGAAGATGTTATAGAAATCTCCGTGAACCACATTGTGTAGTCGTAGGCGAAGTTCATAGTTCGTAGACGCAGTTCGTAGTTGATTTAAAATATAAATCCACACTTCTTTTTTGAAGAAAAAAAAGTTTGATTTAGTAATTAGGTTTAAATTGATTAACTATACACAATATAATTAATATAAGATTCTAATAATGTTAGTAAAAACAATTAAAATAAAATTAGAGTTTTAAAAGAGAAGTTTAACAATTATTATAAAATATCATTTATTTAATTATTATAAGATATATCATTTAATTTATTATTATAAATAATTAAATTATTTAGTAAAAAGGAATTAATGAAATGCGTATAAGTGATTTTTAACCAATAAAATTATTAAATAAGTCAATTATTTTAATTATTTATTTAAATATAAATAAAGGTGTGTTTTATTTATAAGTTAGTAAACTGGAGGAATTAATAGCAAGGATTCTGGCCCAAATGTACATCTGAGTCCAGTTGGGCGTGGGAAGATTTGATTATCGCACGGGGCCAAAAAAAACAATTAATTTGATAAGTGACGTAGATTTTAGAGTGAAGTGATTTTAATATTTTGTGTCTTTGAGATTTACGTACGAGCTAGCCATGTAGTTAAATTAAATCAAGAAGAACTAAAGTATGTGCAAATTGATAATTTTTAATAAAAATAAAAGACATATATTTTTTTAGTTTTATTTATTTATTTATTCATTTTAATAACCAAAATTGACCAATCTATATTAAACTAATAGAACTACATTAAATAACCAAAGTTTAGTTAAATAAAATGAATATGTTTTTTCATGTATTTTTGCATTTTTTAAAATTAACCTAAAACAATCCCTAAATTAATTGAATGTCTAGATAGAACAACCAAATCTAAATTGGTGAGAAAAGTTAATTTAAAAAAACTAAATCTAGAAAGGAGTATATGTGTTAATTTGGAGTTAAATTAGTAAATGTGTGGAAAAGAAAATAAAAGGGCCTAAAAGTCCATTACTACCACTAACAATTTTCCATGATAATAATCAAATGAAATAAAATTGGAGAAACAAAAACCTGATGAGGTCACGTAGCGGCAGCTGTGCATGTATTCCTATTAACCTGCTTATTTTTCTTCCTTTTACATTTACGGTTCTCTCTTTACTAATTCATCTCCTTTCAAAAAATTCCATAGAAACATCCTAGCCATAGCTTTTCTCCAATGTCCATCTGAAGCCTGAAATCAAATAACACAAATCATCATAATATCTCAAAAATATTGACAAAGCATATCGTCTACCGACGTAATTGTTCGGAGAGCAGCTGTTCCGGCATCGAAGGGGACGGTTTTCGCGGTGGCTATCCGAGGAGAGCGTCCACAGTGTCGCGGTTGTGATGCTCCGGTGGGTGTTTCGGCGGCGCGGAGGCGTCTACCGACGGAGGCGTGCGGCTACAGTTGTTGTTTATGTTGTAACAAGAGTTGCACGGTGTTTTGTGTTTCGGTTTTTTTCTCCCCTGTTCTTATGAAATCCTTTTCCTTTTTATAGAGTATTTTTACGTTTCAACAATGATTGTAATTTATTTTTGTTTTTGATATGATTCTCTTTGATTGATTTTGAGTTTGGAATGATTATAATTTGCTTTAATTGTTTAAGATTACAGGGCATTTTTGTTTGAGATTTCCAAATCAAGAGTGGATGAAATCGGAAGAAGATGATTTGGTTCGGGAAAATTAGAATGATAGTGATGGCCATTGAAGGGAGTATAACCGTGATGATAGCTTTTTAATTTTAATAATAAAAGCAATAAAACTAATTATAATGAACACTATCTAAAATAATTTCTAAAACTGATAAGAAAATCACTGATAAAAGGTTTCTCTTGATTTGGCTATTGTAACAAATCTAAAACTAATTAACCCAAAGTTAAAAATAAAATATAATGACTAAGATCAAAACATTTGTTTTCTACCACTTACGATAATGAACATGTACTAATAATTCTGAAAAATCTGGATATGATATAACTATTTTCCCTAATAAAAGCAAATGAAAGTGACAATAATTCATCCTAATATTATAAATATAACAATTTCTAATCTTTAATACTATAAAATCAGTACCTATCTAAATAACCGAACATATTTCAGTGATAAATCTAAAATATAAAAAATCTAGCATTTAAAATAAAAAATAAGAAAATATGATTAGTAATAATAAAAATTAACGCTAAAAATATGACAGAAACGGGAAATATAAACATAAGATAAAGGTAGGTGAGATTCGAACCCATGACATTATATGCTCACAATTATTTACGTATGTCTTTCCATTTGTGCTACTTTATTCATTTGATATAACACAACATTGCAATATATATGAAGGACGGGCAAATTTGGGTATGACACATCACAACTCATCTCCTTACAGACCAAAGATGAATGGAGCTGTAGAAGCAGCTAACAAAAACATCAAGAAAATCGTTCAGAAGATGGTCATCACTTACAAAGATTGGCATGAAATGCTCCCGTATGCTCTTCATGGTTACCGTACATCAGTACGTACTTCGACTGGAGCAACTCCTTTCTCCCTTGTATATGGCATGGAGGCAGTCCTACCTATAGAGGTTGAGATTCCATCAATGAGAGTCTTGATGGAGGCAAAATTAACAGAAGCCGAGTGGTGTCAAAGCAGATTCGATGAATTGAACTTAATCGAAGAAAAGCGCATGACAGCTTTATGCCACGGTCAGCTATATCAACAAAGAATGAAGAAAGCTTTCGACAAAAAGGTTCGACCTCGCACAATCAAAGAAGGCGACCTTGTACTCAAAAAGATTCAATCTTTTCTCACAGATTCGAGAGGGAAATGGACTCCCAATTATGACGGCCCCTACGTGGTCAAGAGAGCTTTCTCAGGAGGAGCCTTAATACTCACGACTATGGATGGAGAAGAATTCACCCGTCCTGTGAACGTCGACGCAGTCAAGAAATACTTCGCCTAAATAATTAAAAGAACAGCTCGCTAAGTTGAAAACTCGCAAAGAGCAGCTTAGGCAAAAAAGAGCGTCTTGGTGAATCGAAAACCCGAAAGGGCGATTCAGGCAAAAGTTAGAGACATAAAAAAATAATAAATAATCAATCCCGGTAAACTTAAAACCCGAAAGGGGTAGTTTACGCAAAAGTTAGGGATATATGGCAAGTAACTGTGTTCAGGACAAACTTGATCATTCAAAAATCCATAGCGGAATATTCATCAGCAGTAGGTCATCTTCTACGAAGCACGAATACAGCGCAACTCGGAGTGGAAGGGAAAGATAACGGTCGTCAAGTTTCATCGTAGCCCTTTTCCCGAAAAATTACCAATTTCCAACTTTGTAAATACTCCATGGAATCAAGCATTTGGCTGATTACCATTCCATAAATAATAATTTGAGCCTTGTGCTTTTTCTTTGCAAATCTAGTCTTATTCAGTTTCTTGAAATGCATTTTAAGTTTAAACAGTCATTTTCTTGAAACAAATGTTTTCATAAAATAAAATGAATTTACTTGCAAAAATAAAGGTGAAATTTCTTTCTAAGGTTTACAAACAATAGGAAGAATGCAAACAGTTGCTCCGAGAACGGTTGAGACTCCGGGAACCAAGATTTCCCCATGAGGTCGCTTTGCGAACATCTCCCGATGACGGATCTTCACTTCAATTCATATCACTCACTTCGGACAGCGGACAACTGATAACCAGGTATCCCCAACAGAGTTCGAACTACAAGAAGAAGACATCTTCTGATCAACAAGATTCAAGTCGTATCATAGGATTTTACATCCGCGACAATTCTATTCACATTCACTTTGCATTTCATAAATTGTCGTAGTATTCATGCATTTTGTCTCACACCATATTTGCGTAATGAGCATAGTCTAGCCAGGTTTTGATAGTGTTAATACCCAAATGACTTGGGCATATACTCAAGATTCCCCTGCAAGTTATGGAGGAACTTTTTCCTTCAAGACGACAGTTCATACACCCAAATTCCCCAAGCAAGTCAACAAATGGTAGTCTCCCTCAAAGAGATAGTTTGTTCACTTTTGGAATTCCCCAACTGAGAATCTCTTGCAGAGCGACGCTCGACAATCTTCTTCAAATAAGATAGTTTGTTTCGCATTTTGAATTCCTCAGAAGTTCGGTATTTCCCCAGCGGATCGACAAAAGATCCCCAACGGAGTCGGTGAATGGTAGTCTTCATCCAGAAGATAGTTCAGATTCCTCAGCGTAAGTAGGTGAATGGTAGTTTTCTTCCCGAAGACAGTTCATCCACTTTCGAGCAAAGTCATTAGCCCCTCAAAAGAGCGCGGGACCATATGACAATCCTTCAAAAATGCCAAGTTGAAAGGAGGGATGGTGAAGTTTCTTTATTTACCATCAAATGGTATCTTACCTCCAAGTGCTGGTAAGAAGTTTGATGAGGAAACAAACCTTTGAAGTTTCTTTATTTACCATCAAATGGTATCTTACCTCCAAGTGCTGGTAAGAAGTTTGATGAGGAAACAAACCTTTGAAGTTTCTTTATTTACCATCAAATGGTATCTTACCTCCAAATGCTGGTAAGAAGTTTGATGAGGAAACAAACCTTTGAAGTTTCTTTATTTACCATCAAATGGTATCTTACCTCCAAGTGCTGGTAAGAAGTTTGATGAGGAAACAAACCTTTGAAGTTTCTTTATTTACCATCAAATGGTATCTTACCTCCAAATGCTGGTAAGAAGTTTGATGAGGAAACAAACCTTTGAAGTTTCTTTATTTACCATCAAATGGTATCTTACCTCCAAGTGCTGGTAAGAAGTTTGATGAGGAAACAAACCTTTGAAGTTTCTTTATTTACCATCAAATGGTATCTTACCTCCAAGTGCTGGTAAGAAGTTTGATGAGGAAACAAACCTTTGAAGTTTCTTTATTTACCATCAAATGGTATCTTACCTCCAAGTGCTGGTAAGAAGTTTGATGAGGAAAAAACCTTCGAAGTTTCTTTATTACCATCAAATGGTATCTCATCTCCAAGTTCTGATGAGAAGTTTGATGAGGAAACAAATCTTTGGAGAATCTCTCTTTATCTGAGATATTGTCTAAAATCACAACTGAGACCAGTTTCGAGGTACAGACATCCGAAACAAGGGGAAGTGGTGCACCTTTTTCTAAGTGTCAACACTTAGTTAAAGAAGATGGATTGCGCATCCTACACTGCCATCCATTCACCAGAATCCAAATGACGTATTCCTACAGGAGTTTGTCTCCTCATCCCCCGCCAAGTGCGACAACAGGATCAAGTCATGCAAGGATTTTATCAATTACAACATCTCAGGAGCGCCCAAAATTCGGGCATTCTTTGATATTTAAGTCTCTTTCACGCACGAGAGATCGAGATATCAATCTCTCTCCCTCCAGATAAAAGAAACTTAAATAGGGGCATCTGTCATACCCTAAATTTTGACCCCCCTGAGATGACATATCTTCATGATTTTCATCAGGTCAAAGCAAGTACCCAGAGCAGTCACTTCTTCATCTGGCATTTAATCGAGGATGTTCAAAGACAAGAAAACTCAGGCAAAGGATCAATCAGTAGAAGGATTAGTCTCTAACATAATCATAGGACTCAAGAGCTTCATTTTCTCACCTATGATTGATTAGACACCCAATCCTCTGAATACAGATTTACTCAGGTCACCAGACTAGGGTTTTTGAGCCTATCAAGGACTAAAATCAGGGATCACCTTTGGGAAACCCTAAAAATCCCCAGGGGATCATTCAAAGACATCAATCATCTTCAAATAGATCATATGACAAGATCCACTGGACATCACACCTCAATTCAAAGTCTACAGTCATTATTTTCATATGGTCGACAATTAGGGTTTTTGACCTAATTCACCAAGATAGTTGACTTTTAATCAGAGGCATGGATCCAAAACTCAAGACATGATTCAAGAACCTCTAATACCTCAATATAACCCATTTACATCACTCATTTGAGGAGAAGATCTTGTCTCTACACAAAAATCCAAAATCTCACTTTATCTGGAAAAAGTCAACTGTATGGGATCACCTTTGACTTTTAAGATTTTTGGTCAAACCATGACTTTCAAAGATCAAAATCATCAATATATGGATATTAAAGTCATTTGACCAAAGAAATTCAAAAATAATCATCAAGGAGCAAAAAGTCGGGAATTAGGGTTTTTGAGGGCATTGTGGGAACTCAAAATTTCACCTACACAACTCAAAAAACTTCCAACATGAAAGTTGTAGATCTTGCAAAATAAAACAACATCTTACATAGGAACTTTTTTCAAAAGATCAACGATTTAAGAGTTTTGGAATTTTGAAGCTTTAGGTTATAAAAACTTGGAAATTTTTCTAAGTGTTTTTAACCTAGTTTTCATCCAACTTTGGGCTCATTTTTCACAAATTTCCCTAATGATTCTGAAGGAACCATAAACTAATGATTTGAAGTAGATGTTTAGGGCTTTCCAAATTGTGTTCAACCTTCTCCAAATTCATTTTGAGCTAAGAGTTATGCTTGTTCAAAGTTGGCCTCATGAAGTGAAATTATAGGTCATGCCTCATTTTTGAACTTTGAAATTTTGTGCACATGACCTCATTTATGGATGCTACACGACCCATACCACATCTGAAAACATGCCATGCATTCATTTTCACCATAGCATAAGAACTGAGGAAGATTCCCAAAACAAGAACATGTGATTATGTAATGATTACATTTGGGAATTTATGGCAAATTGATGAATCACCCAAGGAATCTTCTCACCAACCAATTAGAGCTCATTTCTGTCTCAGAATTGTCCCCTAAGATCAAGCAAAATCGAGGGCTAGGGGATTGATCAAATGGAATCAAAATTCTCATCATTGCATAAGAGATATTTGCAAACTTCCTTCATGGCCAAGAAAACCAAATCAACCTCACTAAGCAAGCTCACTCCTCTGCAACTATACTGAACCATTTGCCTATAAATAGGAGAGCATACCTCAGTAGAAAAACACACCAAAGCAACAGAATTCTTGCTTTCTCTTTTCTTTCTTCATACTTAGTTTTTTCAAAGGTCCTTTGGCAAGAAGACTCGGATTCTTCAAACCAAAGCTCTCTCTTTGAAAATAAGTATTCAAACACATTGAGGGAGGCATTTAGAGGTGATCCAAACCTCTGGAACACTTCTGGGCGTGGAGAATCATCATCTTCATCTCTCATTTGGAGCACTTGCAGTTGGAGGACCACAGAACAATTCAGGAGGTTCCAAGCAAGGTTAGGCATCCAGGCACGTTCCTCAGATCATAGTGAAGCTGTTCAGATGGCTGCAGCTCATCTGTAACTCCAGATTCATCATCCTCCATGTTCACTTGAAGCTCAAATCGAAGGAGTCGAGTAGAGCAATTCAGAAGGTTTGAGGACACAACAAGCATCCAGTTAGCATCACTGAGTCCCAAGGAAGCTTTTGGGATCATTCATACAAGCCCAGGTGCTCTCTATCATCCTCACGACCTCCATTTTAAGAGGTAAGTTTCTGAACTCCATCTCTTTAATTTAAGCACTCTTTGTGATAAAGCTCGATTCTATCTTGTTCAGCATCATCAGAGGATTAAAAACCCTCTATCATCATTCATTTATCTTTCAGTATAGTCATTTAATTTGATTTTCAAATTTTAGGGTTCTTCACGTTTTTTAGTAAATTAGTTAGATGTAGTTAATATAAATTTGTGTTAGTTACATATTTAGAATCGTGAGTAAGTTTAGAACAAGTTTCATGTTTACACCTGGGCCATTGGTTGAGATTTGAGAGAATCAGAATTTCAAAAATGTTGGAGCTTGAGGTTGAAGACGAAGATGGAGGGTGGCGCCATTTTTCAAATATTTGAACAGAGTTTATTTTATATTTAATGATATGTGTTTCATAAACGAATGAATAACTTGCCCCAGTGGTCACACATGCGCCCTTAGTCTCCTCATGCCCAAGGTCTGAGGTTCGAATCCCCCTCGCCTCAGACCTTTTGATTTTATTTTCTTTTTTTGCTTCTATACACTTGAACATTATATGAATTGCATTGAAACCAGCTTACTATCACCACACGCGCGTTGGCTCAGTGGTGTTTGTTTTGAGTGTGTGACCTAGAGGGCGTGGGTTCAAATCCTCCAAGGGCCAAACTATTTTTTTAACACCCATTTTCTTTCATTTTTCTCACAAACTTCACACAATTAATTCACCTATCAAATTAAGTTATTTTCACTTCATTTTTCACACACTTATTATTTAATATATCTATTTTTGTGAATAATAAAAAAATCATAAAAATATTATTTATTTCATGTATTTTTATTAGGTTTAAAATAGTATGTTTTTAAGTGTTTTCTTAAATACTTTAGATATATATACTCATTTTGTTTTAACCTAATTATTTTGTGGATAATTTTATGATAAAACCCTAATTGTTTAGGCCTTAATTAGGTAAAGAGCTTTATCTTTACCTTAATTAAGTTGACTTTTGTCAATTTTCAAAATTGTTTTCGATCTCTGATTAAACAAGATGATTAAGGTTTTCAAACAACAAAAACTTACATCATTCCAATCTTCATTTTCACTGCTTCACAAACAGTAAATAATCTCTGGGCCTCTATTAGAGTGTAAGACCCAACACCTTCTTTCTTTTCATAGTTTGTTTTACAAAACTGTATTTTAAAATCTTCTTTTTGTTTTCAAAACATTCTTCTGGTATTTGAAGGGCATTATTCCCGGTGAAACTCTTCAGATACCTATGTGACCTATGTCCATCTTCACTTCTTCTGTTTTCAAAAACCATTAACTGTTTATCATATATATATTCAACTGTTATCCATCAATTGCTGGTAAGGCTTTGTACATACTTCTTCAAAGGCCTCCACTCCATCCAGGTTAGGCTTTACAAGCTTTCAATTTACAGTCTTTATTTAAATTACTGTCAAATATAGAACTGTGCATATATATATATATATTAGTTTAGAACTACGTTTGAGTGTAAACCCTAGGACAGTTAAACTATATATATATTATAGGAATATGACCTAGGATTGAGAATGTCTTCCCGGTGAAGTCTCTTTCCTAATTAGAGATCTGTAGTTCAAACCCCCAAGATGAATTATTCCCGGTGAAACATCTTGGCAAAAAACCTTAGAATCCAAAAAAATGGACACATCCACCCAAAGAGGAATTATTCCCGGTGAAACCTCTTACCCATTTGCTTAGAGCCAAAATAAGTTCAAAACTACATAGCTTTCTCTTGTGCTATAACAAGGACCCTCGATGACCCTCGATTAGCCTCCTCTTGGGCTTTGTACAAGGACCCACAGGCTTCTTAAAAGCATTTCCAGCTTCCTCTTGAGCTTGTATACAAGGACCCATCAGGTTTCTTATAAACATAGGAACAGGTCTTTAGTCACCTTTTAACATACCCTGGTGAGTTTCTTCCAATTTAAACCAGACTTTAAACAAGCTACGTTTGTCTCAATTTTACATTGAGTACACCTTTTGGAATGAGAGACATGGACAGTCTCTGTCACCCTTATCTTCATCAATCTTCCTTAGAAGAGTCTAGGATCCATGTTTGCTTATCCTCAGCAAGTGTCAGCCTTCATCTTGGGCTTTAAACAAGAAGTCTCCACTAGATAATCTTTCTGCCAATCAATTTAACAAAAACCCCTGGAAAGGGTTAGCCTCCAAACATTCCTTCATCTTAACAAAAACCCCTGGAAAGGGTTAGCCTCCAAAATCATTCTTTCATCTTAACAAAAACCCCTGGAAAGGGTTAGCCTCCAAACATTCCTTCATTTTAACAAAAACCCCTGGAAAGGGTTAGCCTCCAAAATCATTCTTTCATCTTAACAATAACCCCTGGAAAGGGTTAGCCTCCAAAATCACTTCTTCAAAAAACCAAATATTCATTTCTCTTAGGAGATAATTTCCCCAAAAGAGTCAAAACCCCTGGAAAGGGTCAGCCTCCAAAAACATGACAAAAATCAGTCTTTTAACAGACAAATTCTCCAGCTGAGTCAAAATCCCTAGAAAGGGTTAGCTTCCAAAAAAAATCAGTCTTTTAATAAATAAATCCTTCAATAGAGTCAAAAACCAACAAAAAACAGTTAGCCTCAACCTTGGGCTTCATACAAGGCACCAAAAAAAAACAATAAACTCCCCTGTTAATAGTCAGCCTCAACCTTGGGCATTGTATAAGGCAGATAATAGAGTCTCCCCTAGTGAGTCCTTCATCATTCAGGTAGTCACAACCTTGGGCTTTGTACAAGACAGATAAACCATATGTCGTGTGTCAAAGATTCCTAACATCTAGGATCTTTTCCCATAGAGTCATCCATACTCAGTTTATTTAAGAGTCCGCCACATTCTTGGTCTTCATACAAGGCAGAAAATAATATTTCCCCTAGTTAGAGTCAGCCTCAATTCTGGGCTTTGTACAGGACACCAAATAAAACCCATCAAAATAGATTTTCCCTAAGTAGAGTCAGCCTCAATTCTGGGCTTTGTACAGAACATAAAAATCCCTTGTAAATTAATCCCCAGTGGAGTTTTCTCCCAGAATCATAATAATAATCAATCAATCAAAAAACCTCAAGCTTGGGCCTCATGCAAGCCAGTTAAAAATCAAATCTTTTATACAGTAGATAGACATAGCTTATCTCTATAGAGAGATCTTTCTTCTATCTCACCACATTCAAACAAACAAACATTACATTTCATTTCAATTTCAATCAAGTCTCCCATTTAGGATTTTGAAAGGCATGAGCTGGCAGTAAAACCCAGACATGTGGTAACTTTCCCTAATTTGGATGAGCATCTTTCTTTCATTTAAGAGGCATTTGACTGGTATACTTGCACATACACAAGTAAGGTCCCCCTCTTGAATGAAATGAATTCAGTTATTCTGTCACTCTTTTAATGTTTGTGGTGGAATAGTAGAAATACCTCTCTATAAAGATGACTTCATGTCTCTTTACCGTAAACAGAGATTTAATTCAAGCTTCAACCTTGAGCTTCGAGCAAGGCACCCAAATATAATTAATAATCAATTAGTTCCCCGAACTACATTAAGCTCTGACTTCCATTAGGGATATGTAGGCATGAGGTTCACAAGGAACCTCAGCGAGCTAATAAAATACCAAAAAAAGTCAGTCAGTCAGTCTGTCTTTCTTTTATTCAATTCAATTCCTTCTCCTAACACAAAGGAGAAACTTTCCCAATAATCATTAGCAGCACAAACACATTTAGACACAGAGAAGGTTCCTGTAGAGTACTACAGATATGTAGGGTGTTTAAACACTTCCCTATGTATAACCGACCTCCCAGACTCCAGAATTTCTAGTCTAGGTGTAATCCCCACACTTAGCAAACTCCTAGGGTTTAGTTGAGATCTTTTTCCCCCTTTCCTACTCGTAGGACAAATAAGAAAGTTCGTGTGATATCGTAGGAAGAACTGAAATAAAATTCATCCCACCACGGGCGTATTCTCCTTCCAAATTTCGCGTGAAGGGTCTAGCGTGCCGTCCTCCCAAGTGAAACGGGGAGGTAAAAAAACGACAACCACAATTAGAGTACCACATTATCTCACACAAAATTCATATCCTTGTTATCATCAAAACTAATAATATTGATCAGAACAATTCTTGTTCTAACATTTTAATCACCAATTACTACTATTTTTTAATTTATAAGTGTCAGATTTGAATTTCAATCATGAATGATGTAACTTAATTTTCTTTTTTATATGTACGAAAAAGATGAAACACCAAGCTAGGGTGACAGGTACTTTTTTTCTTATAAATCAATAATAATGATGATAATATGATTAAAATAAATAAATAATTATTAGTTGATTAACTAATTCAGTAGAGCCCGAGATAACCATTTCATTATTGAAGCGATTTGAATCAATTAATAAACTCACATTTTAATTTCCTTGAAAAATATTTGACAGTGTGATTTGATTTAAATGTTAATTAATTTCAATATGTGGTATTTTAAATAAATTTTTTCATCGCCTACCTATAGAGGACAAATTAAATCAGTATATTTTAGAAAATATTTCGTAATTGTTTCCATCAATTGTTTTTATATATTAGTGCACAACACTTGAAATATATTATGTTATTTAAATTACGTGATGATCATGTTTTCAGCTCTTAAACAAATTTAAAATACTTTATATTTCTAAACGAGCTAACTTAATAATTATATTAACTAAAAATAAAGTTATTTAATCCAAGGTTGAGATAATTTTTTCATTGGTGAATTGTTATTATAACGAGTCGCACTTCAGCCGTAATAATCCTTTTTGCAAGGTTTATAAGGTTAGGCTCTACATAATGATTTGTCGGGCATAGTTGCGTAAGCCTGTTACCCAAGTGGGGACATTAAAATGGTGGAACAATATGATACTAAGTGATGTGTCCAAATTAATTAAATAATAATATTTAACAATTAATAATTAAGACCTGGATCACGCCTCCTATCTAGATTTCATGTGTTGGACTTTGGGGGTACGTCAAATAATATTTGACGTCGAGACAAAAGCTTAAGTGTTTCATGCTATCTTGCTTACTAAAGCAGAAAGCACAAACCTTACGGAGTTCATTAGAACATCGAAAAGTTGAAGGGTTCACTAATGATTGATCCATCATTTTTTATCATACTTTTAATCACCAATTACTACTATTTTTTAATTTATAAATATCTGAGTTGAATTTTGATAATGAATGATGTAACTTAATTTTCTTTTTTATTTGTACGAAAAAGATGAATCACCAGGCTAGGGTGACTGGTACTTTTTTCATATAAATCAATAATAATGGTAATAACGTGATTTAAATAAATAAAGAATAATTAGTTGATTAACTAATTCGGCAGAGCCCGAGATAACCATTTCATTATCGAAGCGATTTGAATCATTTAATAAACTCACATTTTAATTTCCTTGAAAAATATTTGACTGTGTGATTTGATTTAAATGCTAATTAATTTCATTAAGTGGTATTTTAAATAAATTTTTTCATTGCCTACTTATAGAGGTCAAATTAATTCAGTATGTCTTAGAAAATAATTCGTAATTGTTTCCATCAATAGTTTTTATATATTAGTGCGCAATACTTGAAATATATTATGTTATTTAAATTACGTGATGATCATGTTTTCAGCTCTTAAACAAATTTAAAATACTTTATATTTCTAAACGAGCTAACTTAATAATTATATTAACTAAAAATAAAGTTATTTAATCCAAGGTTGAGATGATTTTTTCATTGGTAAATTGTTATTATAACGAGTCCCACTTTAGCCATAACAATCCTTTTTGCAAGGTTTATAAGGCTAGGCTCTACATAATGATTTGTCGGGCTTAGTTGCGTAAGCCTGTTACCCAAGTGGGGACATTAAAATGGTGGAACAATATGATACTAAGTGATGTGTCCAAATTAATTAAATAATAATATTTAACAATTAGTAATTAAGACCTAGATCACGCCTCCTATCTAGAATTCATGTGTCGGACTTTAGGGGTACGTCAAATAATATTTGACGTCGAGTTAAAAGCTTAAGTGTTTCATGCTATCTTCCTTACCAGAGCAGCAAGCACAAACCTTACGGAGTTCATTAGAACATCGAAAAGTTGAAGGGTTCACTAATGATTGAACCATCATTTTTTATCATAATTATAATCACCAATTACTACTATTTTTTAATTTATAAATGTCAGACTTGAATTTTGATAATGAATGATGTAACTTAATTTTCTTTTTTATTTGTACGAAAAAGATGAATCACCAGGCTAGGGTGACTGGTACTTTTTTCATATAAATCAATAATAATGATAATAATGTGATTTAAATAAATAAAGATTTATTAGTTGATTAACAAATCCGGCAGAGCCCGAGATAACCATTTCATTATTGAAGCGATTTGAATCATTTAATAAACTCACATTTTAATTTCCTTGAAAAATATTTGACGGTGTGATTTGATTTAAATGTTAATTAATTTCAATATGTGGTACTTTAAATAAAATTTTTTCATCGCCTATCTATAGAGGAAAAATTAATTCAGTATATTTTAGAAAATATTTCGTAATTGTTTCCATCAATTGTTTTTATATATTAGTGCGCAATACTTGAAATATATTATGTTATTTTTTTGGAGTAAAATGTGAAAATTTTATTACCAAAACAATTAATACAAGCCGATCACCAATCGATCCAGGCAGCTAGAAACAGACAATCAATACAAGATAGATATCATTCTAAGTCACACCCATCAACAAAAACCAACTCAGCTAACTGACATGTTGTCCAAAACCATGTGGTTTTTCAAAACTCTCCTAGCACAAGACCTAATAACAATGGTCTGCTTGATCCTATGCAAAATATCACCATCTGCATCCTTGTTGTAAAAGATTATATCATTGCGCATTTGCCATACTTGATAAACAACTTCAGCAATGACTAGCTTAAGGAGGCAGCGACGCCATCCTTTCTTTGCAGTTTCCATACATAACCATTTCTTCTCCTCCTCCCATCCCTTACAGCTTCGACAATAGCCTATCCAGGCCATGATATGGTCCCAAATGTTACTGGTAAAGCTGCACAGGAAAAACAGTTGTTCGATACTTTCAGATTGCCCACAAAAGCTGCATTTTCCATCAGTATGAATATTAATCTTCAGTAATCTATCTTTGGATGGGAGCTGGTTTAGAATAGCAAGCCATAGGGTAAAACATGCCCTAGGTCTAGCATAATTTTGGATTAGAAGCTTTCTCCAAGATTGATTTTCATGCCTTCCTCTCAAATCCTTGTACATAGCATTAGTGTTGAATCTGCTCTGCTCAACACTATCATTCCAATACTCACTCTGCATAGTAATATCTCGTACCTTAGCTATGTTCTTTAGTATCCACGAGCTAGTAGGCTTAGGTTCCCAATGCATTATGCTCCCCCCTGTCAGATAGTAGGCTCCAATCCACCTAATCCACAGTTTGTCAAATTTCATATGGAGGTTCCACAAAAGTTTCAGAATAGTGGCTTTGTTCCAATCTCTCAAGTAAGTCAGATTCATACCACCTGCACTAGAAGGGAGACAAACTTTATCCCAAGACACCAGGGCCTTTCTACCCACAGACCTGCCAGACCAGAGGAAATTCTTACAAATAGTGTCAATTCTCTGGATAACTGTTTTTGGGAGTGGAAAAGCTTGCATCCAGTATCCAGCTATGGCCATTAAAGTACTTTGGACAAGTTGCTTCCTACCTGCATAACTGAGCAAACTAGCAGACCAATGGTGGATCTTCTCAAGCATTTTGTCAATAATAGGTTGGCATTGGTTCACAGTGAGTTTCCTTGTGGATAAAGGGACTCCCAGATATTTGAAAGGTAAGGATCCTTTAAACCCCCAAAATATATCTTACACTTTGCAGGGTTTGCCTTTAAACCAGTTGCCTCTGAAAATTGATTAAACTTTTCCATCAAGTGCCTGATAGATCTATCATCTCCTCTTGCAAACAGCAGTAGATCATCTGCAAAACAGATGTTGGTAATCCTTAGCTTAGCACACCTAGGATGAAATTTAAAATCTTCCTCTTTTCTGAGAGTTGCCAGGTGCCTATGTAGATATTCCATCACAAGGGTAAAAAGAAGGGGTGAGATGGGATCACCCTGTCTCAACCCTCTTTTTGCTTGAAGCACACTACTGACCTGCCCATTCACCAAGTACTTGCATGACACACCTCTGACCATGATCATAATCCAATGAATAAACTTACTAGGAAAGCTCATTTCTTGCATGATTTGTTCCAATGAGTCCCATTCCACAGTGTCATAGGCCTTCTGTAGGTCAATTTGAATAGTACACCTGGGTGATAAATGCTTCCTATTGCACCCTCTCAATAATTCAAATGCCAGGATGATATTGTCATGAATGGTTTTTCCAGGGAGGAAGGCACTTTGGCTATCATCCACAACAGAATTAATCACTGTGTTTAGCCTATTTGTGAGAACTTTGGATATGATTTTGTACAGGGTAGGTCTCATATCTTTCATTGTCTTGGCAGCTTTTGTTTTGGGTATTAGGGTCACCAGAGCACAATTAACTGCTCTATACATCCTATTGTTCACAAAGAAATCAGATACAACCTTCATAAGATCCTGTTGTATAACACTCCAACTGGCTTTGTAGAACTTGGCATTGTAGCCATCTACTCCTAGAGCCTTAGAATCACCCATGCTAGTGATTGCCTGCCAAACCTCAGCTACAGTTACAGGTCTAATGAGGCTCTCCTGTTGTTCTCTATTAAGTTGGGCACCACTTCTCAAACTACAAATGTCCACCTGTTTTCTTTGGGTAGCAGCTTGGCCAATGAGCTTTGAGTAGAAAGAAAGAACTTCCCTCTCAATGTCTTTCTGTTCAGTCAGTTTATTCCCATTAGAGTCTTCTAACTCCTGGATGTGAACCTGTTTATTCTTGGACTTCAGATTTGCATAGAAGTAGGCATTATTGCCATCCCCCAAATTTATCCAGTCACATTTGAGTTTCTGATGCAAAATCCTTTCTTCTAGTTCAGCACCTTTGATCACTTCCTCAGTCAAATGCTTAACAGAGTTACACATGTCTTTGTTCATTGGATCTGAGGTTAGTAAAGTTTGGGCTTGATCCAACTTAGCTCTACTCATCTTCAGATTCCTAAGCCCCTCAGTGATATGCCAATTCAAACCTTTCATACAGTATTGCAGCCTATAAAGTCTCTTCCAGAACTGTTCCATTGGGTTACCTTGGGTCAGGGGTATCCAGTTAGCCCTTACAACATTAATAAAATGTACATTGTCAACAGCATAATTTAGAAACTTAAACCTGTGTTTAATTTTCCTCATTTGCTGAGAGCTATCCAGCTTAATTCTCAAAGGAGAATGATAAGAAATATGAGGGTTTAGGATCTCAACACTGCTGTTAATAAATTTTCTATACCAATCAGCATTTACAAGGGCCCTATCAATTCTGGAACTAATTGGATTAGCCTCTTGTTTATTAGTCCAGGTGAACCAAGCTCCACTAGTTTCATGTTCAGATAGATTGCAGGTATGCATCATGTCCTCCATGTCAATATATTCTGCCAAGTGTATATCATTACCTCCAACTCTATCACCCACTTTCAGAATGTTATTGAAGTCTCCTACTACCATCCAAGGCCCCTGCTGCTGGGCACTAATTCTATTGATGTCATGCCATAAAGTCCTTCTATTATTAAGTTGATTGTATGCATATATAGTGGTGAGATGATGAGAAAACACACCCTCCTTAGTATAAACAGAACTATGAATAAGCTGATCAGTTGCCTCACTAGGGATGATGCTCCACACACTAGGATCCAAACCTAACCAGATCCTGCCATTCACATGGTAGTCATAGTTATCACTATAACTCCAGTTCAGACCCAGCTTCTTCCTGATAGACTCACTATTACCAATTTTTACCCTAGTTTCAAGTAAAGCTAGACAACTAACCTGCATCTTCTTGAGGTGGACTCCTACCTCCAGGCATCTAGCAGATTTATTGAGTCCTCTCACATTCCAGCAGATCATGTAACACCCTCAATATGAGAGCTCTCACCAATCAAGAGACCTTCAAAACCATTCCTGGTTTCAACCCTAACATCTGCATGTTCCTTGCCTTTTCTACTTTTACTTTGGATGGTTTTCCAAGGTGCTTCCACATTCACTTGAGCAGCAGGGCTACTTAAAACCTCTGAGTTTGTTGGCTGCACTATGGGCTTATTCACTTCATCTGAGCTTTTAGGCTGCTCAGGTGGTTTTTTCTGCTCCCATACCCTTGGTGGTTCTTTCTTCTGCTTACCTCCATCCAGCTTTGGTTTACATTCATGTCCTACCTTATTACAACTTTTGCAAAAAGGAGGTCTCCATTCATATTCCACCTGCTGAATCATTTTCTCACCCTGCGGATTCCTGATTGTGATATGTTGTCTTAAGTCTTGAGTAACATCTACTTCAATAAGCACACGAGCATAAGATACCCGGAGCTTTTTTGCTGTACACTCATCCGTCATGATAGGTTTACCAATTGCACTAGCTATTTTCCCTATACTCTGATCCCCCCAGCAATACAGAGGCAACTGAGGGAACATTACCCAAATAGGTAAAACCCTCAAAATATCATCCTGCAGAGTAAACTTCGGGTTCCATTCATGGAGCAGAATAGGTTTTTTGAAGATAGAGTACGGGCCTCTCATTAATACTGCATCCCTATCCACTCTATCTTTGAATCGGATGATGAAGTAGCCTTCTTCATTATAGTATAGATCTGGTAATGTCACAAAATTCCACGTGGTGGTCATAAACTTCTTGACTGCATTCATCGAGAGTTCGTTGCCAATAGCATACATGATCAGAGCATTTTTCCAGAACTCCATCTCTGATGCCACATCTGATGCTTCAAGTTGAACTTCAATCTCTCCATTAATGACATGTGGTGCCGTGTATGATAGTTCGCTACCATTCGATGGGAGACGATTTCCTTTAATGACATCAACCCACAGCTTAGGATTCGAGTCAGTCTCTCCCACCGTCTCATCAGATTTGCCTTCCATGTTTGGTATCTACTTGATGGTTTCCATTGTTTTCACCTCAGTTCTAGATTTACTCGTAGGTCCTATGAATCCTTGTTTACTAAGGATTGGTGTTGACGAGAATACCCTCACACTCGCCGGTGGAGTCATCGCCGCCTTTTTCTTCGGCCGGCCACGCCCCATGTCCAATCCAAGGATAGAAACAATCCTAGATCCCCTCTGTAATACGGTGAACTGACTTTTTATCGATCGAAATGTCGCGGTTAAGCAAGAGTCGCCACCGACTTTTATTTTATCCAAACAAATTCAGAAAGGCTAAAAGAAACAGAAAAAAACCTTTTAAAGAAATCTAAGTTCGGGGGGTAATTTATGCAAAGGGAAGGTATAAGGCACCCTTTGCATCCATGGTTTTCCATGGGCTCTTAATTGCTTTGCTTGCTCGTTTTCAGAAAATGTAGATGAAAGAGGAAAAAAATGGACTTTAGCTCGTAAATGAGCGTAGCCAGTTTTTTGAAGAATTTTGAGAAAGAATATAGAAAATAGAGCATGGCAAGGCAATTAGGGGCAATTACCTTAAACTCAGATGATAGGTCCCTTTTTAGCCTTTCAGAATGAAAGGGTCCATCCTTGCCATAAGAGGGCAGGAAGCCTTTCGTTTGGAGGTAGAAGGGTCATCGAAATATCCTTTGCCATAAGACTGTCCCATGCCATAGGAGGGCAGGTAGTCTAAGGTAAGGATCAGAATAAGCCTTATCCGTAGGCAACCAGAAGATACCTCAGCCTTTTTCCGTAGGCAACTTCCGAGGGTCGAGGTCATATTTGTGTATCGAAGGCAGCATCATTTAGGGTCGCATGACCTTTAGTTATCGAGGCAGCATGGCTGAGGTATCCTCATATTCGAGGGACATGGCTTATTCTGCAAAAAACACAAAGGCAACAAGGCAACAAGGCTACAAGGCAACAAGGCAACAAGGTAACAGAGAGGTTACCCCAAAAGAGTGTGTGTGTGCCACAATCACGTGGTTCAGTTCAGTTATTTATCTTGTAATTAGTGACTCTAATCCAGTTTAAATTTGCACTCCCTAAATTACTAACCACGCAGTATATAAACAATTATGGGAAGGGGAAAATGAAACCAGCGGAGGAGAGGGGAATTGTAACCAGTGGATCCCTTAATAGGGTTTGACATAAGTAATAATAAAGCATAAAATATTAAGGTTAGGGTTTAGGGTTTAAGGTTACCGATACTCGTGGCTTTGGCAATTTGACAAACCCTGAAAATTTGACAAGAAAGAATAAACAGAAGAGTGAGTGCATTATCGGTTCGGTGGTCAATTGGGGTTAACCCTAATAAAAATAAGAGATAAAGAAATTAAGAATAGATAAATAAAAGGATACTTAGCTTTTGCATTTTGATTTGATTTGACATGGTTGGTAGTCGGAGGATGCCTTTAGGTTAACCCTGAAAAGAGGCAAGGCAAAAGAAGAATGAAGGCGAAACAAATCCAAATTTTAAAAATAAACCAAATAGAATTTAAATTAGACTGAATAGAACACTTAACTTCGCGTTTTGAGATTGGCGCGTATTCGGAAGGCATTTGAAAAAGCAATCCTGAAAAAGGCACAGAAGAAGAAGATTTTTAGTGTATTACATATTCGTTACCGATCGGCATAAACCCTATTTTTAACCCCAAAAGGGTAAATAAAAAATAAATGATGTTACACAAACCCTGAAAGGTTAATGAAATCAAAAGTCTGGATAAATAAACTGACACAAAATTTAATAATTATAGAGTTAAACCTAATATTTTTATTAATTAAACGCATATATAAATATAAAAAAAAATTAAAATTAAAAGGATATAGGGAAAATTGAGTTTCGATTAAATGATTTAAAAAAAGACCATGAACAAAAAACAAAGGATAATATGACACAAATTTGATATTTATTATATAACAAAGAAACAAATAGAAATTAAAATAAAGAAACCAAATAAATAGATAAAAACAAGGGAAAATAAGAAAAATAAAAACACTTAGCTTTTTATTCTGTGTGGCACAGTCATGAAGGACCATGGTGTGCCAGCGTTTCTGGAAACGTTGGATTGAAAGTTAGGATGATCCACGGCCACTAAGCAGAGGGCGCATCATGAACGCGTATGGGAGAGATGCATTGAATCCGTTGGCAGACCATGATATGCGTTTCATAAAAAATATTACGTCTGGCGTGAGATTCGAACTCGCGCCTTGAGGGACAAGAAGACTAAGAGCATGCTTTCTACCGCTGGATCATTATTTGTTCGCTGTTAACAACTCAAACCACAAACTATATATAACAAACAAATTATGCAGAACGAAATTTGAATGGACAACGCGCCCAGCAGTCGTCTTCTTCGTTGGGACAATCCTGGAAAAGGCCACGGTTTTGGCTACAGTCCCAAAACGTTGCCTTAGACCTGCAATCATCAAAACACGACAATACCAGCAATAAACTCAATCTTGAGGCATATACCGATTGGGAATCGATCCCTGAGTCCAAAGGCACCTTTAGTTTCATCACATTTTGGCTGTAACCGGAGCCCCTAATTCAGAGCATACGAACCCTAATCATGGCATAACTCTTAAAACACAACCAGAATCAAATTAATTGCACAGAAAGATCAAAAACATGATAGGAAAAACAAATATGCAATCGAAATCGATTTATAATGCATGATGAATCGTAATTGAAGCAGAGAAAAAAAAGGCAAACCGAGGCCTATTTGAACGTGTATCCGGCCGTTTCTGGACTTGTTTATGATCGAGCAATACTCAGTGATGATCCAGGAGTGAATTAGTACCTTCAAAATTCCTTGAATTCGCTTCAATCGCCAAGAACAGATTTCAGTTTTGCTTCAGTTTTGCACTCGGATTTGGAGCTTTTGGAGGCCGAAAAATCCCTCCTCTAGGGTCTGCACTTGTCATGTATTTATAATAGAAAGGTTTAGGTTAACAATTTCTGACCAAATCTCCTTGAATCAATGATTTGTTCTTTGAGAAAATTTTATTTGCAAATCTTTCCAAATATGTCCAAAACCAAATCTTTTCTTCACCAATTTGCTTTGAACGAAATTTGATCTATTTGGAGGACTATATTGCTTGATTCCTTGGTTTAAACTCAAAGCAAAATCAAATCTTTATTTAATTTACTATTTTATATAATTAACTTATGATTCAAAGTGGTATAAACCATCAAATAATTAATAAAAATAGCAAAAAAATATCACGACTCTTGTTTTGGATCGTGAATGGGCTCATGATAGAGATTGGATGGAAAGATCATAGGCCCATTTGGAAATATTTGTGGTTTTGGTCATTATTTGTTTCATGTATCTCTTCAAAAAAATTGCCAACTTCATAAATGCATGTCTCCCTCAATATTTATCATATGAAGGTGTCCTAGGACCTTGAATTTGAATAGGGGAAATAGTATGGGCAAATTTCGGGGTATGACACCCTCTGCCGTGGTCCCTAACCCTAAGGTTAGGAGTTTAAACCAACACCAAAGGTTCCCCGTGAGTGTTACTACCCCTGTTCTTCAGTACGTACGTCACCGGAATCTCAAACGCAGTCGTAGTCGGAAATCGCCAGATCCAATCCAGTAATACTATGTTATTTAAATTACGTGATGATCATGTTTTCAGCTCTTAAACAAATTTAAAATACTTTATATTTTTTTTTGGAGCAATAAAGAATATATATATTTTCAAAAAACAGAGATTACAAGCTGATCCGACCGGATCCAAGCATCAAAAAGACAAAAACAGGATAAAAGAACTAAAGCTCATTAGCATAAAGCCATAGAGCACTATCTTTTTGAATTCTACCCTTATTTCCAACATACTTTATATTTCTAAACGAGCTAACTTAATAATTATATTAACTAAAAATAAAGTTATTTAATCCAAGGTTTAGATAATTTTTTCATTGGTGAATTGTTATTATAACGAGTCCCACTTCAGCCATAATAATCCTTTTTGCAAGGTTTATAAGGCTAGGCTCTACATAATGATTTGTCGGGCTTAGTTGCGTAAGCCTGTTACCCAAGTGGGGTCATTAAAATGGTGGAACAATATGATACTAAGTGATGTGTCCAAATTAATTAAATAACAACATTTAACATTTAATAATTAAGACCTGGATCACGCCTCCTATCTAGAATTCATGTGTCGGACTTTGGGGGTACGTCAAATAATATTTGACGTGGAGACAAAAGCTTAAGTGTTTCATGCTATCTTGCTTACCAGAGCAGAAAGCACAAACATTACGGAGTTCATTAGAACATCAAAAAGTTGAAGGGTTCACTAATGATTGAACCATCATTTTTTATCATAATTTTAATCACCAATTACTACTATTTTTTGATTTATAAATGTTAGACTTGAATTTCGATAATGAATGATGTAACTTAATTTTCTTTTTTATTTGTACGAAAAAGATGAATCACCAGGCTAGGGTGACTGGTACTTTTTTCATATAAATCAATAATAATGATAATAATGTGATTTAAATAAATAATGAATTATTAGTTGATTAACTAATCCGGCATAGCCCGAGATAACCATTTCATTATCGAAGCGATTTGAATCATTTAATAAACTCACATTTTAATTTCCTTGAAAAATATTTGGTAATGTGATTTGATTTAAATGTTAATTAATTTCATTAAGTGGTATTTTAAATAAATTTTTTCATTGCCCACTTATAGAGGTCAAAATAATTCAGTATGTCTTAGAAAATAATTCCTAATTGTTTCCATCAATAGTTTTTATATATTAGTGCGCAATACTTGAAATATTTTATGTTATTTAAATTACGTGATGATCATGTTTTCAGCTCTTAAACAAATTTATATTATTTTATATTTCTAATCGAACTAACTTAATAATTATATTTACTAAAAATAAAGTTATTTAATCCAAGGTTGAGATAATTACTTCATTGGTGAATTGTTATCATAACGAGTCTCACTTCGGCCATAATAATCCTTTTTGCAAGGTTTATAAGGCCGGCTCTACATAATGATTTGTCGGGCTTAGTTGCGTAAGCCTGTTACCCAAGTGGGGACATTAAAATGGCGGAACAATATGATACTAAGTGATGTGTCCAAATTAATTAAATAATAATATTTAACAATTAATAATTAAGACCTGGATCACGACTCCTAATCTAGATTGCCATTGGTGGACTTTGGGGGTACGTCAAATAATATTTGACGTCGAGACACGAGCTTAAGTGTTTCATGCTATCTGGCTTACCAGAGCAGAAATCACAAACCTTACGGAGTTCATTGGGACATCGAAAAGTTGGAGGGTTCACTAATGATTGAAGCATCATTTTTTATCATACTTTTAATCACCAATTACTACTATTTTTTAATTTATAAGTGTCAGATTTGAATTTCAATAATGAATGATGTAACTTAATTTTCTTTTTGATATGTAGAAAAAGATGAATCACCAGGCTAGGGTGACAGGTACTTTTTTCTTATAAATCAATAATAATGATAATTGTGAGATATTGGATCGAACTCTAGTATGGCCGAAGGGTAGCTTCTTGGTTCGACAGGGTTAAGCATGAAGTCGAAGGTTGTTCACATGCTTCTGTCGAAGATGCTAGGGTTGTTAGCATGTTAAATTAGGTTTTAGTGTTTAAACCCTAATTTGTTAAGTTAGCTTGTTTATTAAGTTGGCTTGTGTAATGAGCCTTGTGGAAAAAGCCCATTAGTTAGTATGTTAGGTTTTATTATAAATAGCATACTAGTCTCTCATCATTGCTAAACTGCAAATCCTAATTTAGGGTGAGAGAGGTTATTTGTTATTCTTGTAAACTTGTAATCTTGTTTTAAGAGAAAGTGAAAGAATAGCAGTTATAACCAATTCTTGTGTTCCTCTTCTTCCTTGTCCTTTATTCTCCCTTATTTTATACTTTGTTCTTGGCATTGAATTCACAACAAATTGGTGCGGTGAGCGTGGAGAAGATGCCTTCAACAAAGTATGAGATTGAAAAGTTCACCGGAGTGAATGATTTCGGTCTGTGGCGCTTGAAGATGAAAGCTCTACTGGTTCAGCAAGGTTGTTTGGAAGCGTTGAAGGGAGAGGCAGCCATGAATGCAGAATTGACGGCAGTGGAGAAGACGAAGATGATCGAGAAAGCACACAGCGCAATTTTGTTGAGCCTTGGTGATAAGGTTCTCCGGCAGGTATCAAAGGAGACGACGGCATCAGGGTTATGGGTGAAACTTGAAAGTTTGTATATGACCAAATCACTGGTAAATCGACTCTACCTGAAGCAAGCTTTGTATTCATTCAAGATGATTGAAGACAAAGTATTGGCTGAGCAGTTGGATATGTTCAATAAGCTGATTCTTGATCTTGAAAATATTGATGTGAAGATCGATGATGAAGATCAAGCGCTGTTACTATTGTGTTCTTTGCCTCGATCACATGCTCACTTCAAAGAAACTCTCTTGTATGGAAGGGAGTCTCTGACGTTTGAAGAAGTTCAATCAGCCTTGTACTCTAAAGACTTGAATGAACGAAAGGAGCATAAACCTTCGACTGTTGGCGAAGGTTTGGCCGTTAAAGGAAAACTCTTACGAAATGATGGTAAGTTCGACAAGAAGAAAGGCAAAAGCCAGTCGAAGACTTACAGTGGCGAAGCATCTGGCATTCGATGCTACCATTGTAAGAAGGAGGGTCACACAAGAAAGGTGTGCCCTGAACGCTTGAAATATCATGGAGGTAAGGATAATGGCAACGCTGCCATTGTTCAAGATGATTTCGAATCATCTGATGTTCTTGTGGTTTCAAGCAGTGACTCTAAGAAGGAGTGGATTATGGATTCAGGTTGCACTTGGCACATGACTCCAAACAAAGACTTGTTCGAGGAATTATGTGATCAAGATGGTGGATCAGTATTGCTGGGAAACAACAAGGCTTGTAAGATTGCAGGTGTTGGATCTGTGAGATTCAAGCTCCATGATGAGTCAATAAGGTTGTTGACTGAAGTCAGGTATGTTCCTGATTTGAAGAGAAATCTGCTTTCTCTTGGTGAATTCGACAAGAAAGAATATGTTTTCCAAGGAGAGAAAAGTATCCTAAGAGTCATGAAGGGTTCGAAGGAAGTCTTGAGAGGCGTGAAGAAACAAGGCTTGTATACCCTTGAGGCTGAAGTTGTAAGTGGTTCGACAAATGTTGCATCCACGAAACCTTTGTCGAAAACAGAAATCTGGCACATGAGATTGGGCCATGTCAGTGAAAGGGGTTTGGTCGAATTAGGGAAACAAAATCTGCTTGGTGGAGACAAAGTCGAAAAGCTGAAGTTTTGTGAACCCTGTGTACTTGGAAAATCTTGCAGAGTGAAGTTCAACAAAGGCAAACAAAGAACACATGGATCCCTTGATTACATCCATGCTGATCTTTGGGGGCCTGCAAGGTGTCCATCACATTCAGGAGCAAGGTATTTTCTATCCATAGTAGATGATTATTCCAGAAAATTATGGGTATTCATCCAGAAGACTAAGGATGATACTTTTGAGAATTTCAAAAGTTGGAAGACTCTGGTTGAAAATCAGACTGGCAGAAAGGTCAAGAGGTTGAGAACCGACAATGGCCTTAAATTTTGCAATGAGGCATTCGACAGTTTTTGTGCTGCCTCTGGTATTGCAAGGCATAGAACTACTACAGGCACTCCACAGCAAAATGGTTTGGCTGAAAGGTTTAATCGAACTATTTTGGAGAGAGTCAGATGCATGTTGACTAGTGCGGGGTTAACAAAGGTGTTCTGGGCTGAGGCTGTTTCGACAGCAACATATCTGATAAACAGATGTCCTTCGACAGCGTTAGATATGAAGACACCTGAAGAAGTTTGGTCGGGATATCCACCAGATCTCGACAAACTGAGAGTATTTGGGTGCGTAGCCTATGCTCACATTAGGCAAGACAAGGTCGAACCTAGAGCTCTGAAATGCATGTTCATGGGATACCCTGAAGGAGTCAAAGCTTATAGGCTATGGTGCCTAGAGCCAGGTCACAGGAGGTGTATCACCAGTCGAGATGTAGTTTTCAATGAAGCTGAAATGGCTTTTAAGAAAATTGATGATGTTGGTCGAAGTACAGAAACATCTGACGAAGAGCTGGAACAGGTAGAGATTCCTGTTGAGGTGGAGCATGTTGATGCTGAATTGCATATCCCAGATGAAGTCGAAGAAGAAGCAGAAGATGCTGAAGTTGAGGAAACTGACGATGACTACCTATTGTCGAGAGATAGGTCGAGAAGAGTCATCAAGCCACCTCAGAGACTTGGATATGCAGATCTTATAGCTTATGCCTTAATCTCTGCAAGTGAGGTTCTAGACGAAGAACCTAGAGACTATAAGGAAGTTATGAGGAGTCGAAATAAGACTGAATGGCTGAAGGCCATGGATGATGAGATGAAATCTCTTCATGATAATCATACTTGGGAACTGATCAAGAAACCTGTTGGGGCAAGGTTAGTCAGCTGTAAATGGATTTTCAAAGTTAAGGAAGGAATTGAAGGAGTGACGTCGAAAAGATACAAGGCAAGGTTAGTTGCAAGGGGTTTCACTCAGAAAGAAGGTGTCGACTTCAATGATGTGTTTTCTCCTGTTGTGAAGCATAGGTCCATTCGAATGTTGCTTGCCATGGTGGCACAGTTCGATCTTGAACTGGAACAGATGGATGTGAAGACTGCGTTCTTGTATGGTGATCTAGATGAAACGATCCTGATGAGGCAACCTGAAGGGTATGTCGAAAAGGGGAAGGAAGATTATGTGTGCAAGTTAAAGAGATCTTTGTATGGGCTGAAACAATCTCCTCGACAGTGGAATAGGAGATTCGACAAGTTCATGGCACGCATAAGTTTCATTAGAAGTCAGTTCGACCACTGCGTTTACTACAGATTTCGACCTGGTAATTCATTTGTTATTTTGTTGCTTTATGTGGATGATATTCTCATAGCAAGCAACAGTGTTGAAGATGTGATGAGGGTGAAGGCTGAACTCAATAAGGAGTTCGATATGAAGGATCTGGGAGCTGCTTCCAGGATTCTTGGAATTGACATTCGGAGAGATAGAAAGAAGTCGAAGATATGCTTATCTCAAGAGGCATATCTACGGAAGATTCTTGAAAAGTTTGGTATGTCAAATTCGAAGCCAGTTGTGACTCCAACAAACCCTCAATTCAGGCTGAGTATTGATCAGTGTCCCAGTACTGATGTCGAAAGAGCCTATATGAATAGCATCCCATATGCTAATATACTCGGTTCTTTGATGTATGCTATGGTCTGTACTAGGCCCGACATAGCATACGCAGTAAGTCTTGTAAGCAGGTACATGGCGAATCCTGGAAAGGCTCACTGGCAAGCATTGAAGTGGATTTTAAGGTACATAAATGGGTCTCTGAATAGAGTCCTAATTTATGGTGGAGCCTTGGGTGAAGATAGTAAAGCAGTAATAGAAGGATATGTCGACTCTGATTATGCAGGTTGTATGGATTCTAGAAAATCTATTTCTGGATATGTTTTCACTATGTTTGGCACTGCAATTAGTTGGAAAGCAACACTTCAGAAGGTTGTTGCTCTATCAACCACTGAAGCGGAGTATATTGCCCTAACTGAAGCTGTGAAAGAAGCATTGTGGCTTGAAGGTTTTGCAAAGGAGCTGAAACTTCAAGGTCGAGGTATCACTGTTAAATGTGATAGTCAAAGTGCAATACACCTGTCGAAGAATTCAGCCTATCATGAGCGAACTAAGCACATTGATGTGAGGCTGCATTTCGTCAGAGGAGTAATCGAGCGTGGAGAAGTCCAAGTGCTGAAGGTTTCGACTGAAGACAATGCTGCTGATATGATCACCAAGACATTACCGAGTTGCAAGTTTTTCCACTGTATGCAGTTGCTAAAGCTGCATGAAGAAAGCTAGTTTGTTCCCTTGATATTGTAGAGTTAGATCCAAGGTGGAGATTTGTGAGATATTGGATCGAACTCTAGTATGGCCGAAGGGTAGCTTCTTGGTTCGACAGGGTTAAGCATGAAGTCGAAGGTTGTTCACATGCTTGTGTCGAAGATGCTAGGGTTGTTAGCATGTTAAATTAGGTTTTAGTGTTTAAACCCTAATTTGTTAAGTTAGCTTGTTTATTAAGTTGGCTTGTGTAATGGGCCTTGTGGAAAAAGCCCATTAGTTAGTATGTTAGGTTTTATTATAAATAGCATACTAGTCTCTCATCATTGCTAAACTGCAAATCCTAATTAAGGGTGAGAGAGGTTATTTGTTATTCTTGTAAACTTGTAATCTTGTTTTAAGAGAAAGTGAAAGAATAGCAGTTATAAGCAATTCTTGTGTTCCTCTTCTTCCTTGTCCTTTATTCTCCCTTATTTTATACTTTGTTCTTGGCATTGAATTCACAACTAATAATATGATTTAAATAAATAAATAATTTTTAGTTGATTAACTAATTCTGTAGAGCCCGAGATAACCATTTCATTATTGAAGCGATTTGATTCAATTAATAAACTCACATTTTAATTTCCTTGAAAAATATTTGACAGTGTGATTTGATATAAATGTTAAATAATTTCAATATGTGGTATTTTAAATAATTTTTTCATCGCCTACCCATAGAGGACAAATTAATTAAGTATATTTTAGAAAATATTTCGTAATTAGTTCCATCAATTGTTTTTATATATTAGTGCGCAATACTTGAAATATATTATGTTATTTTAATTACGTGATGATCATGTTTTCAGCTCTTAAACAAATTTAAAATACTTAATATTTCTAAACGATCTAACTTAATAATTATATTAACTAAAAATAAAGTTATTTAATCCAAGGTTGAGATAATTTTTTCATTGGTGAATTGTTATTATAACGAGTCCCACTTCAGCCATAATAATCCTTTGGGTTAATGAACTTTTTCGTCCCTTTAAATATTTCAAATTTCGTTTTTAGTCCCTCCAAAATTTTCCTTCAAGAAATCGTCCCTTCAAAATTATTTTTCCAAATAATTGGTCCCTAACGTCAAATTTCGTAGCTAATCGGTGGCTAAAGTCGTAGCTAATCTCTAGCAAATTTGACGTTAGGGACCAATAGTTTAGACAAAAAATTTTGAAGGGACGATTTCTTAAAGGAAAATTTTGGAGGGACTAAAAACGAAATCTGCAATATTTAGAGGGACCAAAAAGTTCATTAACCCTAATCCTTTTTGCAAGGTTTATAAGGCTAGGCTCTACATAATGATTTGTCGGGCTTAGTTGCGTAAGCCTGTTACCCAAGTGGGGACATTAAAATGGTGGAACAATATGATACTAAGTGATGTGTCCAAATTAATTAAATAATAATATTTAACAATTAATAATTAAGACCTGGATCAAGCCTCCTATCTAGATTTCATGTGTTGGACTTTGGGGGTACGTCAAATAATATTTGACATCGAGACAAAAGCTTAAGTGTTTCATGCTATCTTGCTTACCAGAGCAGAAAGCACAAACCTTACGGAGTTCATTAGAACATCGAAAAGTTGAAGGGTTCACTAATGATTGAATCATCATTTATTTATCATACTTTTAATCACCAATTACTACTATTTTTTAATTTATAAATGTCAGACTTGAATTTTGATAATGAATGATGTAACTTAATTTTCTTTTTTATTTGAACGAAAAAGATGAATCACCAGGCTAGGGTGAATGGTACTTTTTTAATATAAATCAATAAAAATGATAATAATGTGATTTAAATAAATAAAGAATAATTAGTTGATTAACTAATTCGGCAGAGCCCGCGATAACCATTTCATTATTGAAGTGATTTGAATCATTTAATAAACTCACATTTTAATTTCCTTGAAAAATATTTGACAGTGTGATTTGATTTAAATGTTAATTAATTTCATTAAGTGGTATTTTAAATAAATTTTTTCATTGCATACTTATAGAGGTCAAATTAATTCAGTATGTCTTAGAAAATAATTCGTAATTGTTTTCATCAATAGTTTTTATATATTAGTGCGCAATACATGAAATATTTTATGTTATTTAAATTACGTGATGATCATGTTTTCAGCTCTTAAACAAATTCATATTACTTTATATTTCTAAACGAGCTAACTTAATAATTATATTAACTAAAAATAAAGTTATTTAATCCAAGGTTGAGATAACTACTTCATTGGTGAATTGTTATTATGACGAGTCCCACATCGACCATAATAATCCTTTTTGCAAGGTTTATAAGGATATACTCTACATAATGATTTGTCGGGCTTAGTTGCGTAAGCCTGTTACCCAAGTGGGGACATAAAAATGGTGGAACAATATGATATGAAGTGATGTGTCCAAATTAATTAAATAATAATATTTAACAATCAATAATTAAGACCTGCATCACGCCTCCTATCTAGATTGCCATTGATAGACTTTGGGGGAACGTCAAATAATATTTGACATCGAGACACGAGCTTTAGTGTTTCATGCTATCTGGCTTACCAGAGCAGAAAGCACAAACCTTACGGAGTTCATTGGGACAATAATTAAGAACTGCATCACGCCTCCTATCTAGATTGCTATTGATGGACTTTGGGGGTAAGTAAAATAATATTTGACATCGAGACACGAGCTTTAATGTTTCATGCTATCTGGCTTACCAGAGTAGAAAGCACAAACCTTACGGAGTTTATTGGGACATCGAAAAGTTGGAGGGTTCACTAATGATTGAACCATCCTTTTTTTATCATACTCTTAGTCATCAATTACTACTATTTTTCAATTTATAAGTGTCAGACTTGAATTTCGATAATGAATGATGTAATTTAATTTTCTTTTTTATATGTACGAAAAAGATGAATCACCAGGCTAGGGTGACAGGTACTTTTTTCTTATAAATTATTAATAATGATAATATTATGATTTAAATAAATAAATAATTATTAGTTTATTAACTAATTCGGTATAGCCCGAGATAACCATTTCATTATTAAAGCGATTTGAATCAATTAATAAACTCACATTTTAATTTCCTTGAAAGATATTTGACAGTGTGATTTGATTTAAATGTTAGTTAATTTCATTATGTGGTATTTTAGATAATTTTTTCATCGCCTACCGATAGAGGTCAAATTAATTCAGTATATTTTAGAAAATAATTCGTAATAGTTTCTATCAATTGTTTTTATATATTAGTGCACAATACTTAAAATATTTTATGTTATTTAAATTACGTGATGATCATGTTTTCAGCTTTTAAACGAATTTATATTACTTTATATTTCTAAACGAGCTAACTTAATAATTATATTAACTAAAAATAAAGTTATTTAATCCAAGGTTGAGATAACTACTTCATTGGGGAATTTTTATTATAACGAGTCCCACATCGGCCATAATAATCCTTTTTGCAAGGTTTATAAGGATATACTCTACATAATGATTTGTCGGGCTTAGTTGCGTAAGCCTGTTACCCAAGTGGGGATATTAAAATGGTGGAACAATATGATATAAAGTGATGTGTCCAAATTAATTAAATAATAATATTTAACAATCAATAGCTCGAGACACGAGCTTTAGTGTTTCATGCTATCTGGCTTACCAGAGCAAAAAGCACAAACCTTACGGAGTTCATTGGGACATCGAAAAGTTGGAGGGTTCACTAATGATTGAACCATCATCTTTTATCATACTTTTAATCATCAATTACTACTATTTTTTAATTTATAAGTGTCAGACTTGAATTTCGAGAATGAATGATGTAATTTAATTTTCTTTTTTAAATGTACGAAAAAGATGAGTCACCAGGCTAGGGTGACAGGTACTTTTTCTTATAAATCAATAATAATGATAATAATATGATTTAAATAAATAAATAACTATTAGTTGATTAACTTATTCGGTATAGCCCGAGATAACCATTTCATTATTAAAGCAATTTGAATCAATTAATAAACTCACATTTTAATTTCCTTGAAATATATTTGACAGTGTGATTTGATTTAAATGTTAATTAATTTCATTATGTGGTATTTTAAATAATTTTTTCATCGCCTACCGATAGAGGTCCAATTAATTCAGTATATTTTAGAAAATAATTCGTAATAGTTTCCATCAACTGTTTTTATATATTAGTGCGTAATACTTAAAATATTTTATGATATTTAAATTACGTGATGATCATGTTTTCCGCTCTTAAACAAATTCATATTACTTTATATTTCTAAACGAGCTAACTTAATAATTATATTAACTAAAAATAAATTTATTTAATCCAAGGTTGAGATAACTACTTCATTGGTGAATTGTTATTTTAACGAGTCTCACATCGGCCATAATAATCCTTTTTGCAAGGTTTATAAGGATATATTCTACATAATGATTTGTCGGGCTTAGTTGCGTAAGCATGTTACCCAAGTGGGGACATTAAAATGGTGGAACAATATGATATTAAGTGATGTGTCCAAATTAATTAAATAATAATATTTAACAATCAATATTTAAAACCTGGATCACGCCTCCTATCTAGACTGCTATTGATGGACTTTGGGGGTATGTCAAATAATATTGGACGTCGAGACACGAGCTTAAGTGTTTCATGCTATCTGGCTTACTAGAGCAGAAAATACAAACCTTACGGAGTTCATTGGGACATCGAAAAGTTGGAGGGTTCACTAATGAATGTAAAATTAATTTTCTTTTTTATATGTACGAAAAAGATGAATCACCAGGCTAGGGTGACATGTACTTTTTTATTATAAATCAATAATAATGATAATAATATAGAACTTCCAATTGCCTCAAACCCTTCTATGACAGTTGGGTTGTCCACAATTCCTCGATCAACGCCCCTCTTATAGCGGATAATCTCAACATTCCCTCTATTCAACTGGCTTCTGCTACTTCAGCTCAAGTCATTTTGGATCTTACACATCCTCGTAGTGGTTCCACCACGATCTTATTTATCGCATATACAGTCAGTGAGCTGGCCAGGCTCAACGAATGAATACTATGATAGTAGAAATTGGGTGAGCAACACACACATGTGAGGGAGAAGAGAATTGCTATTGATGTCTCATGGCAAGGAAAAGAATCGACCTGCTCTAATACCAACTGTAACAACCCATCCATATATGTCTAGAATAATATGTAGTGATGCTATAAATGGTACAAGAAACATACATAAGCGGTAAAGACAAGAAATTAAAATCATATACAATTCAAGTTTCCAACTAAGATGTATACAATCGGCTTGTCTTTAACAATGCACAACGGAAAGATAACGTCTGACGAGGTCTTCTGGCCATTTTCTTGTCCGTAGTCTTCAAGGCAATACTTCAAGCAATTCGTCTGCTTCTAACCTGTTCCTGAAAAATATTAAGAGGATTGGGGTGAGATTACTAAATCTCAGTGAGTTCCCCTATCTTACGGGTTCGCTCGGCTCTACAGGGAACATGCAATAGAACGGATTCATCGAGAATTCGGGTTTTCCTCACGGCTAGGTACAAGTACAAACAAGGATACACCACCATTGGAATTCCCATAACTATCCAATGAGGCAACAACAACAAACAGGCTCAACGCCATCACAAACAAGTACAGTTCCACGACTTACGACTTATGACGAACCGCGCTGCTTACCCCAGGCAAGTCTTACTAGTGGCACTGCTCATCCCAGATAAGTCTTACTCGTCACGTAACACATGTAAGCCTGGAAGCATACAACAATCAAGCAAGTATACAGACCCGTACCCATGTACGAGGAATCCAGGAGCAAGTTACAGCCCGCTAATTAGGCTACGCAATCCACACCCTCGGTGAGTTACACCCGTGCATCGCATCAAGAGACTTGTACCGGCACACTGCACGATGGAACAAATGAGTCCTAAGTGGCACCCCATTTGTGACGAGTTACAGCAGTAACATTGCCTATATGGCGTCACGGCCTCGTCAACCATCAAAACGCACGTGTGAGGGAACCAGCCAGCTCAGTACAAAACGCCATCTTGACAACACGAGCCCACCGGGCGAAAGCCTAGTGATCTTGCCTACGTGGCATCACTAGAGGCGAATCGAAAGTAATCTTGCCTACATGGCATTACTTCTCCACCATACCAAGCACGCCGATGTGTAACCGCTAGTGGAGAAACGCCCTATAAGACCTCCACATGCACATCGCAATGGTAGCTCATGTGTGTAGAATATACCGAGAACGCTGATGTGTACTGCAAGTGTGGAAGTGCCCCCTACGGCCCGCACAAGCACATCGCAACGGTATCAAGTGTTCTATGCGATTTACCCTCTAATAGCCTAGGCCCACTCTGATTCAAGCATACCATAACACAATCAGGCCACACAGGCAAAGTGTCTCCGAATGTTCAACCGGAACGAACGAGAATATCAATGATCACATCAAACGAAATCCACAATTACATCTCTCAAGCGTACATGCATACAAGTAGGATGATCATCATATCATAGTATCATACATTTAAAACATGTACCATCATATAATACAAGTCATAAGAGGAATTCGATTCCGATATGAAACGAAACTGCACTCATAGGGAAAAAATATAAATTCTGCATCAGGCCAGTTCGCTACGCGAACTGCTAGCGAAGCCCCGATTCGCTATAGCGAGCATTAACGAGCTCCAGCGAAAAAATCAACCCAACTCCCAGACTTATTCTCTATTAGTTCGCTACAGCGAACCATTCGCTACAGCGAGCCAAAGTTCGCTACAGCGAAGTTCTCATCACAAGGAAAAGCTAGAATTTCCATAGTTCGTCTAAACTCCTAAAATACGACCAAGGGTTCAATACTCAGTTTATGTTAACATTATACAGCCTAATAGTTAAGGTAACATCCTGGTCTAAGTTCAACACAAGGATTACTTCTTATTGACATAAACTCAAGGCTAATTGTGCTTATTCTAATATCAAGCAACACCTAATCATGTGTCACAACTTATCTCTGCATCAAAAGCATGTTATCTAAGCAATATAACCTAAAGAACTGAAATACCTTTCCAACGCTTCTGACGGCACTCCATTTCAAGTTGTAGAACTCAAGTTATGGTCGTTTTAGTGAAAACACAATTATGCAGTATGCAGGCATTCGCTGCAGCGAACACAGAGTTCACTGTAGCGAACCTGACAGCACATAACACGAATTTTGAGTTCTAACATCCATTCTTGCATCCCAATCCACCCCAAATGAAACCCCAACACGCAATGATGACCCAAGGCTTATACTAATCATCCAAAGCATAAGGAAGCATCATAAGAACATATTTATATGAATTGATCAAGCATGCAACATGTTATCTCAATCTAAACCCTCGACATGCATTAGCCACAAAATCCTACCCAAGGTTCCTATCTAATGGAACTCACCTCAATCTTTGAAGATTCTGAATTGTAGAACTGAAGATAATAACAGTGCTGCTCCCACAATCCTTTCTTAATCAAAGTTTTGCTCCCATCATCATCAATCCCGTAACCCTTATATTCACACTTTCAGCATGGATCATTCAACTTCAAACCAGATTATCTCCATCAATACAGTGCCTATAAATACGAACCATATATGCAAATCGTAGAGAAATTCGTAAGCTTTCCATCAAGACCAGAATCAGCTCAATCGGAGTTACGAGCAGAGAGATATTACCTTTTTAGTGAAGGTTGTTCTTAGAGTGCGAAAATGCAATTGATGAAGATGGAAATAAGTTGTTATTCTTTCTCTCTTGCTCTTAAGCCCTTCCAATAAGTGATTATCCCTGAAGACATGAATTTATTCCACCAAACATGTCTTAAGGACCATGCAACAAGGTCTTATGTCCAATATGCCCTTCAACTATGTCGCTATTACAAGTTTGCCATTCTAGTTGGTTTTCAACAAAACACTTGGATTCCAACAATTTGATTCATTAACTTATGTTCTTATGCTTAGAGAAATATGGATATTACATTCCCCCCCCCTTAAATAGAATTCTCCCTCGAATTCCTTCCAATCACCATGATAACAAGCTTCTCTCATTTTCTACCAACGAGGGGATGAATGTTCCTTATATTCCTCCCTTGGATAAACCTCACAACTTCCATTGAAATTCGTTCCATCCAAGAAATACAACTCATATATACACCTGTGTCCAAACATTCTTGACTGGAACGATAGTCCACACACAACACATACCTTCTGATACTCCACATCAACATACTTTGGGACGACCCTTCCAAGGTTCACAACTTTACTTCTTTGTATTGAGTCTGCGTAGCTTCAAAATTCTTGGTAATTCATCTGGTTGGATATTCCTCTTCCTCAATATTTACCAAGTTCAACCTTGCTTAACATCTTCCAATGATTTCCTACTCTTGCCCTTGATCTTGATTTCCAAGCCTAACGTCTTCGTACAACAAAACTCTTACTTCAATCCTTGTTTCCCCCTTAGACAAAATATCTGCCACTACTACCTGCAGATGTAAAATTCTGCAACGATAGTCTTGGTATCCAATAAATTCACACAAAGTCCTCCAGACAAAGGAATGAACTCTTACAATTAACGACGACCATCGTCCAAGGAAACATTCGATCACACCATAATCATGAAGCCTCCTCTAAGCCGGTCCATCAACATTACCTCTTAAGATTATGGTGGATCACTGAGAGATAGAAACAAACAAAACATTTCTCTAGTGAGTTCTCTTAGGAAGATATCTATATTCCAACATAAAATCCTACAAGTAGTTCGTCCATACCCACTACATAATCATCTGGTTCTGCCTATCCGTTGCGCTACTCTGATCTTCACCGGTCACAAACTTCTTGGAATCCTATGAATTACAATTTGTCCATGGTCCACGTAGTTCCTTTACTACACCATACTTAGTCTCTTAGTAGCAACAGTTCCTTCTCGACATTCACCCGAATACAACACATGCCAAAATCTTAACCACACTCGTCGCTCCACTTCTCCTCGATGTTTAGTAATTCCCAAAAATCAAGTTACTAACTTTTCCATCATTCTGGATTAGGTCTACTTGAACACAACTTGGTCCACATACTTCGGTTCAAGAACTCCCAAAGCCAAATATTTTCTCCGAGTACGAGTTTGCCTTATCTTACCGATTTCCACACCTTACAATTGTTGCGATAACTCTTCCTAACCATATGACTTCATACCGTTGGTTTGACAATACTTCTAATAACTCACATGACTTGACTGATGTAATAACCCTCTCTCGGTCGCACTTCAATCACATAGTCATCTAATACCTCTTCGTCTCCGAAACTGACACAAGTCGACTTCTTCGGTTGCATTCTCCAATGCAACATTTATAACTACAAAGGTTTAGTCACAAAACAAGAGATAATACTCCGTGCCTCTACTTTTCCGAGTTCGACATTGTCTACGTTACTGAGGATCTACCAATACTCCTCTAGGTATATCCCACATCGAGCTAATCCAAGATACACTTCATCCACTCCAGCAGTGTTCACCAAGGTTAGATATTAGTCATACATTATGCTGTCCAGGATATATTATTCACATATATCTCTTGCCTCGGACACTCACACACAAAGGTTCACCAATCTGACAGATTAAGGAACATGCACGATGTAGAAACCTGAAATTCTCACGTGACCACGACCACCCAAGGTCTCCTCATAAGCGTAGCGTTAGAATCTAATCCATCTCATTGTCACCCGCTCGCATAATCCTGAATCATCGAGTGCGACATATGGATTCTTATTCCACCTACCTTATGAGAATTTTGGGTTCGTGTCTCACGAGTACCAAATCAGGATCCTACCTCGAGTTTCAGCTCAACCCTGTCTCATATCTGTCGAAAAAAATGACACACACATCTCGTGCGCGTCAGCGACACTGTGGCGTCATACTTGTCTGGTAGTACTAACATGGTGGTCCAACTCCGAGGCCATGCATTCAATTAACTTACCCAGTAGCGTATAACAATCTCCAATCATATCCTATCGCCACGACCGACAATAATTGGACAGGTCTCCAACTGGGGTCATTGCTCCTCAAGTCCTTTCAGTCACACTCCTTAGGATGCTGAAACCTAAGAGTGTTACATGTTCAGGGTTAACTTCCTTTAAACATAGCAAGCTAGATCTGACTTGATAAGAATTCAGTTCAAGTTCATATGTCGGGTGTGTACTCAGTCACACAGGGCACACACAAGAGAATCCTTAAAGATAAATTCCACCATATAAGAATACCATGGTTATAACGACAATCACAAAATAAGGCCAACCCGTCAACATTGTAGATAAGCACTAGTTCAATCCATCTAATTACCCAACACCTAGCGTAATTCTACGGCTTCACTTGGGTTAGATGAATCACAACTAGTAGGAAACATGGATCACTGCACTCTGCATTTTCATTCATTCAGCTACCTCCTAGCGTAGTTATAGGACTCACGCATTTCATAATGAACATGAAGATGCAGTAGCTCCTACCACCAGAACAGACATCTAGGAAATTGCCCGATTAGAGGTTACCACTTCCACTTGTTCGATCAACCCTTCACTAGGTAACTACCTACTACTTGGGGTATACCAGAACGAGTCGGAGTGTAGCTCCTTATCTATACAAGCACTTCCCAAGCCAGATTGGCTAAAAGATCCAATTACTCTGTCCAAACTCCCAGAAGTCTTCCATTCAACCGTTTCTCCATCCATGTATGCCACCAACACCATGATCGAGCAACAAATTTCCAAGCTGGGCTTTATCACAAAATTCCCTTACTTCATTCCAACTCAATTGCTTCGTGAATTGCCTCCACTACTATAAGGATCCAGAGAAGGTTCACTCCGTCCAATCGAAATCTTAGAACTTCCAATTGTCTCAAACCCTTCTATGACAGTTGGGTTATCCACAATTCCTCGATCAACACCCCTCTTATAGCGGATAATCCCAACATTCCCTCTATTCAACTGGCTTCTGCTACTTTAGCTCAAGTCATTTTGGATCTTACACATCCTCGTAGTGGTTCCACCACGATCTTATTTATCGCATATACAGTCAGTGAGCTGGCCAGGCTCAACGAATGAATACTATGATAATAGAAATTGAGTGAGCAACACACACATGTGAGGGAGAAGAGAATTTCTATTGATGTCTCATGGCAAGGAAAAGAATCGACCTGCTCTAATACCAACTGTAACACCCCATCCATATATGTCTAGAATAATATGTAGTGATGCTATAAATGGTACAAGAAACATACATAAGCGGTAAAGACAAGAAATTAAAATCATATACAATTCAAGTTTCCAACTAAGATGTATACAATCGGCTTGTCTTTAACAATGCACAACGGAAAGATAACGTCTGACGAGGTCTTCCTGCCATTTTCTTGTCCGTAGTCTTCAAGGCAATACTTCAAGCAATTCGTCTGCTTCTAACCTGTTCCTGAAAAATATTAAGAGGATTGGGGTGAGATTACTAAATCTCAGTGAGTTCCCCTATCTTACAGGTTCGCTCGGCTCTACAGGGAACATGCAATAGAACGGATTCACCGAGAACTCGGGTTTTCCTCACGGCTAGGTACAAGTACAAACAAGGATACACCACCATTGGAATTCCCATAACTATCCAATGAGGCAACAACAACAAACAGGCTCAACGCCATCACAAACAAGTACAGTTCCACGACTTACGACTTATGACGAACCACGCTGTAGCGGGGAAAATATGATATCAAAGCCATAGGATGACTCGAATCAATATTTCAGTGAAAGTCGCCACCGCGCTTTATTGTTTCCAAAGGAAAAGGGAAAAGAACGAAAAAACCCAAAGTTTGTTTTTTAAAAAGAAAAGATCTTAGGTACGGGTGTTGCTTATACAAGGGGAAGGTTTTAAGCACCCTTCATATCTGTGGTACTCCACAGGAACCTTTTTGAAAATCTGTGTCGTGTGTGCTAAAAAAGGGTTTGTTTTATTTTTAAAATAAGCTCGGCAAAGCGTTAAGCTTTGGGCCTACATACCTCCTTGGTGCAATGGAGAAGTCAGAGCTAATGTAGTTCCGCTTTTTTGGGAAAACATTTTTAAAACGAATAAACACTTTATCGTCGTTGGAGAGAAATACTCAGCCATTGATCTTGAGCATGAGAACAAACGAGTTCTTTGCATCGCTAATGAAAGAAGGGCTCCAACTCGGATAAAGTCGACGAGTATGCCACTAGCTCTCTCACGCGGAAAAGATCTCATTATATCAATCAATTTTAAAATCGTGGGGTACAACCACTCGTTTCAACAATTAACGGTGTCTAAACTTTTGAAGAAAAGCCACTAAGGGCGAAAGATATTTTTTGAGAAAAGGTTTTGAAAAGGTTGCAAACATAAGAATATTTTGAAAAAGGGAGAAGATTTTGAAAATTTAAGAATGGGAGGAGATGAAGAGGCTATCCTATTGCGTAAAATAAAAGCTAAGGAAAGAACGATCTAACCGAAAAAGAAGCCAACACTTGACATTATGAGTCAAGGTAGATTTCCCATCCTTTGGAATATCAATACTAAACCAACATTATCACTTGGGGATCCAGATGAACTTATTATCTTAGCACCACTTTGCATTAAGCACATTAAAAGTTCTGACGAAAATCGGGCAGAGTAACAGCTGTTTTTAGGTACAATCCTTATCTCAATGCCTTGGAATTAACCATCAAGGGCTTTCAAGGAAGTACCTGCACATATAAACAAACAACAATCCAATGCCAGACAGACAGAACAATCACAGAGTAATAACAGAATGAGAGTCCAGAGGTCCTAAGTCCATAAGTCCGAATCTCCAAAATTCTAGGGATAGTAACCAATAGTCCAAAGAGAGCCTTATGTGTTTTTTTTTAGATTTTTGGTTGTTTATTAGTGTTTTAGCATAAAAGTAAAGAATGGTCCAAGTGGACAAAAGGAAAATAGCGGAAGCATAAACATATGTCCATGTGGACAAAGAGAAAATAGTGGAATTATAAACGTCCAAATGGACAAAGAGAAAATGGCGGAATGTAAATATGATGGAATGATAAAATAACGCGATAAAGCGAGAAATATAAAGAGCGGTATAATAAATGGCGGAAATTAAAGTTAGTTATTAGATGTTAAAGATAACCATCTTGAAACTTGTCAAGTATGTTATCAAAGTTAGTAGGAAGATCTATGGTGAGTGAAGGATGTACTCGGATTTAAATTCAATAGAAACTTATCAGAAGCTTGATAAAATCATAGCGACTACACGATAAATTTCCATAAGTCATAAATCAACCGCATGCAATTCTCTTCCATGTTGGATCTTTTTATTCGGGACACGAAATATTGCGCTATGTTAAGCAGATCGCAAAGTGATTTATGTAGAAATCACCCTACAACCAGGCCGGTCAAAACTTTATGTGCTAATGCATGCGAGAAGAACGATATATAGATCGCCTTCCGAAAGCAATACCGCACGAAAAGAAAATAGGTAACGATCTAGTCTTTACTAAGAATCCATAAGAATTCTCAAAGTATTAAGACTTTCATCGATCAAAAGAAAAAAAAGAAGAAGAAGAAGATAAAATGCATAAAGATAATCAACTCACACTATCATTAATATCATTCATCCATCTTGATGGATTAGGTCATTTCAAACCTATCAACACCCAAGATCCAATGATATTAATGAAGTGGAGGAAGTAGGAAACCAAAACAAGCATAAAAAAGGCAAAAAAACCACATTCTGCCTGCTGGAAATCGATTTCATGCAGGGGGAAATCGATTTCCATAGTGCAGTTTTCAAAAAAACAAGTTACGTTCAGCAGGAAATCGATTTCAGCCTTAAGGAAATCGATTTCCTCAGTGTAAATTTCAGCAAAAACAGCATTTAAAGGCATGAAACTTGATTTGAACAAATATACAAACACCTTATGATCATACATCAACTTGAGCACGAAATTTCCATCATAAAACCAGCAAATATCATCAATATAGCATCAAAGATGCATTGAACACAAGCAATAAAGATCTACATCATGGATCTAGCAAATTACCACTTCTTGAACAAAGATTTTGGAGTAGCTTCAAGAGCAAGCACAAAGTGTATAGATCCTTCAAATTTGGAGATGAACAACTAAAGGAAAGAGAGAAATGTAGGAGGTTTAGTTCCAAATTAGCAAGATTCAATGTGAATCTCACTAATCTTATGAAAATGAACTTTGGGTGAGGGTTTTGGAAAGGGTGAGAAATGAATTTGCAAGCAATTTTTTAGCTCTCCAAGCTTGAGAAATGAGAGAGTAGTGGGCTCTATTTATAGGATGAGAGCAAGAGTAGTGATAGTTTGGTCTTTTTGCATTTGGTAATTAGCTTGTGTTTAATTGGTGATTAAAGTGGTATTTAAATGGTAAAATGAGGTTTAAGTGGGTTTAATGAAGGGATTAATTTTGATGAGGTGGAAAATTGGTAAAATGATAAAAAATAATCAAAGAAAAAGGTGCCAAAATGATGTCAAGCTTCCCTCCTTATATTTTTTTGAATTTCGCCTTAAGGAAATCGATTTCCTCAGGAGTGAAATCGATTTCACTCTGTTCCAGAAGAGAATTTGGCGCAAAATACACTAGGGAAATCGATTTACCCAGGAGGGAAATCGATTTCATGCTGTCCAGAATGTGATTTTGGTGAAGATTGCTGCAGGGAAATCGATTTACCCAGTAGGGAAATCGATTTCATCAGTCAAAAATGTGAAAAATGCCTTGTTTATTTCATGTCTTGGCTTGGTACCTACAAAACAAAAGCATACAAAGAAACAAAGCAATATTTTTGGTATTTTGGTTAGTATGAAACAAATAAAAAGCTAGAAATGCTTGATGGTTCCCCTCAAATGAAAAATGATACCTCAAGATTGTGATCTTGATTGATGATTGAAATGCAAATGATGTATGATCTTAGGGTCAAAATTGGGGTATGATAGATGCCCCTATTTAAGTTTCTTCTTTCCGGAGATGTGAGGGTTAAAATCCTCAGCTCGACGTAATTGAAGAGACTTAAATATAAAACACACAATTTTTGAACCTAAGGTATAATGCGATGCTAATGGATGCATCAAGTATGATTAAGAAATAGAGGGGAATATAATGCCACTGGGGGGAACAAAAGGAATGAGCAGTAGACTCGAATGAATGGAACGGCTAGGGAAACAAGAAACTACTGGTTATCCGCATGGGTGACAAGAAATATCCAGCAATACTTGGAAAGGGAGGGATAAAACCCAAGTTATAAGTGTAGTAAGAACGTCTAAGAGTGGCATTAGACGACGAAAATCAACAGAGATATTCAAAAGTGGCATTGAATGAACTCTGGAACACAAACATATTGGGTAGAAACGTCTAAGAGTGGCATTAGACGACACCAACCATCAGAGACATTCAAGAGTGGCATTGAATGAATATGAAAAAAGGGTCCAAACTCCGAGGAAACAGCGGAGACATCCAATAGTTGTTTTGGATGGAAGGAGACCAACAAGATTCAATAGTGGCTTTTAATGCAAAAGGAGACCTACAAACCCGAAGATACGGCAGAGACGTTCAACAGTAGCTTTGAACAAAAGGAATCCAAACTCTGGAAAACATCGGGAACAATCCAATAGTAGCTTTAGACAAAAATGGAAACCAAAGAGATTCAATAGTGGCTTTGAATGAAAAATGGAAACCTGAACCCGAAAATACATCAGAGACGTTCAATAGTAGCTTTGAACAAGAGGGAAACCAATTTGGAAATTTGAGCAACCATTCAGGAGTGGCAATGGATGGAAAACAAACTCAATAAACATCCAATAGTGGCATTAGACAAAAGGAATGTTATTCCAGCTCAAAGACATGAACGTCATTCAATAGTAGCTTTGAATGAGGTGAGAAACATGTTAATGGGGATTGTGACATCCAATAGTGGCTTTGGATAAAAAGTGAGAAACGACATGTCCAAGATTAGCATTGGACAGAGAGAAAAGTTTACACATCCAAGAGTAGCATTGGACGGAAATAGAAACAGGCAGACGAACATCTACTTTGGTATGTGCCAAGTAAGTTGGACTTAGATCTCAAGGTAAAATGTTGATAGCAACAGGACCTCGGAAAATGCAGATGAGTATGAAATTTGTTTCAATGCATGATGTTGAATTTTTCTATGCATGATATATGATCAATGCAATGCAATTGTTTGTGACAACTGAGGGAGACTCTTTTGTGAGGCAAGATTAAAACTCTGATTCCTCAACACGAGAACTCTGCCAACTCTTCTTGGGAAGAAGATTCTTAAACACACTTCTATTACACCGGTAACTGTATCAAAACGATGATCCTTTGAGAAAGGCTGATAAAACTGCTTGGGGATCGCTGAAGAAGATTGCCCCTGATTGAGTGATTGTTGTAAGTTAACCGATCATGGCTTCAGTTGAACTGTATTGGGGATGAACTGATCATGGCTTCAATTCTTGAAATGCATGTTGGGATGGCTTGCCCCAATATAAGTCTTGAAAGGATATTCTGATCAACAAATCTTGACTGAACATCTGAGCAACAGGATCTTGAAATAACATGCCCCTGATAGGATCACTGATCAAGTTTCTCGACTGTTTGAACTTCCTGAAAGATGAGTGCTTACTTGCAAATAAAATGTTCATTCAAGAATGGTAATTTTAATGCAATGCTCAAAGCATATTTTTGAAATCAAAATCATTTTTGTAAAGATGTTATTGATGTAAAGCAAATGGAATCATAGGTCAAAACATAAAGGTTAAGACATTCAAAGTGAAAGATAAAGCAAAGGCATGATATCAAACAAATGATTGGAAAATCTCATGGGAGTCAGCTTACGCAACCTTGTTGTAGTATGCTTTCAAACAAACCTTGCTTCAATTAGGTCTTTCATAGGTTGTAACGTGGCCAGGTTCACGGTTTCAGAAACAAAGGATATAAGGCTCAAAATTTGATTGTACCCACCCCATCTTCGTGATTATCTCCAGTCCTAAAACTCAGTTAATTCAACTTATGCATTCAGGTTCCAATAGACTTCTGGAATTGCACCTTTGATAATGATGATAGTTCACAAGCAAAGAGAACTTTTGAGATGGCAGTCACTTCTTCCTTTTTGTTGACACAACATTTTGTTGCTTGAGGAATTTATTGATTTCTCTTTTTCATCTTTTCTTTTTATATATCCCTAACTTTTGCCTGAACTGTTTATTTTTGTACTTACAGTCAGCGGGATGCCTTTATTTTTGCCTAAGTCGTTTTTGGTTTTGACTTAGCAGGCTTTTCTTTGTATACGTTTTTGATACATTTTTTTTGAAAGATAGTGACTGCCTTGCTTAATGATTAAGATGAACCATATTTGGCTTTTGATTGACATCTCCAACATTTCTTTGATGTATGCGGAGGAGCGCTTGTGATTGAAACCTTTGTGGAAAGGTGTACTGAATGATTCTCTTAAAATAGAATGCACAGCCAAATTAACTGAGAACTACCCTGCCCCAGGTTTAAAATGCGGGTTTTTCATACAGAAAGAAACACCAACTTCGAAGGCTCAGAGGGGTTGACAAGGGATTAACTTCCTTATTTCTACAGTGTTTGGGAATTGAAACAATGCCTGTACATCATCAGCAAAGTTTTATTCGAAAGCATACAGTTCAACAACTTGGGTATTTCGTTGTCATCATCCTCCCTCCAATCTTTGCATAAAACACAAGTTTGATAGAGAAAGCAAATGGAAGAAAAAGTTTTGTAAAAGAAAGCATGAACATAAACAGTGTAGATGAAAATGAATTCAAAATATGCAATGCTCATTTCATTAAAATCACCATTCAGAAACAAACAAAGTCTAAAAGTAAACAGTACAATAAATGAAAAACAAACAGTACAGAAACAAGGCCTAGTGACTAATCAGCAACAAGGATGAGCTATCCTGTCTGAAACACTTGGCTTTAGGAGACCATCTGGCTTTCACTTGTCTTCAGCCACTTTGATCTGGCAAAGGATTAGTGACAACATTAGGACCCATATCCCTGAAAGATAGCATCTTTGATCTAACCAACTCTTGCACTAAGGCCTTCAAAGCATAGCAGCCTTCTAAATCATGGCCAGCACCACCCTGATGAAATTCACAATGAAGATCAGGCCTAAATCCTCTTGAGGGGGGGCTTCGAGGAGGAGGCATGGCTCTTGTTGTAATCAACCCTTTCTGGACCAAAGCAGGATACAGTTCCGTATAAGTCATGGGAATAGGATCATAAGTTGTCCTACCACGATTCTGATTCTGATTAGCAACCTGAGATTGAGGAACTTGAACTTGCACAGGAGCGACAGCGGCTACATAAGGTTGATCACCGTTTTGAGGTCTACGACGAGATCCCCTTCTGTCATCCGACACAGCATTAGTCTCATTCTCTTTCTTCTTGTGGAAGTTTCCATAAGGTTTCTTTGATCCACCAGAGGATTCAGCAACATTAGCAACTTTCCCATTCTTGATTCCTTCTTCGAGTCTCTGGCCAATAGTAACCAAGTCTGTGAAGTTTGAGGACACACTTCCAATCATTTTCTCCCAGTAGAAAGGGGAGAGAGTATCCATGAACATTCCAGTCAATTCTTTCTCAGCCAGTGGTGGTTCAACTTGGGAAGCCAATTCTCTCCAACGTTGAGCGTATTCTTTGAAAGATTCCTTTTCCTTCTGAGCCATGTTCTGAAGTTGACGACGGTCAGGTGCCATATCCAGATTATACTTGTATTGTTTCATGAATGCATCAGCTAAATCTTGGAAGTTTTGAACACAACCCTTTTCCAAACTCATGTACCACTTCAACGAAGCTCCACTTAAACTGTCTTGAAAGCAATGAACGAGCAAATTCTGGTTGTTGGTGTAAGCAGTCATCTTTCTGTAGTACATGGTCAAATGACTCCTTGGACAAGTATGCCCCTTGTACTTCTCAAATTTGGGAACTTTGAACTTGGACGGCATGACAAGATTTGAAATAAGACCCATATTATCAGCATTCACACTAAAGAAATTTCTTCCTTCCATGGCTCTTAGCCTCTTTTCCAATGCCTGATATTGCTCACGGACTTCTTCAACTTCACCACAATCTCCTTGACTAACACTTCGAGAACCAACAGAACGGTAATCATAGAGAGGATTGTCATAGCGAACTGGAACAGCGTGAGCAGTAGTATGAACAACAGGTGGAGGTTCAGAAAAGACCGGAGGTTGGAATATCTGCCTCGAAGTTTGACCCACCATAGAAGCATTGACATATGTTGGAGAGAAATTCTCAGGTAACCCAAATTCTGGCCAAGTAGACGGTGGCTTCTGAACCTGTAAAGGATCAACAACAGCAGTGGAGACTTCGGAAATAACAGTCCTCTGAGGGGGATCAGTCCTAGCCATCAACACTTGCATCGTCTCGGTAAGCTTAATCATGCCTGATTTCAACTCATCAATTTCCATTCTGACTTCCATGTTATGTTTCTCTTGATCTGCCATTCTTTGTCTAACAGCAGCTCTAGTTCCGTACTTGTGTGGAGGAATCAGCTTCATAGTAGACAGACAAATTCTGAAGATGGAGACAGACAAGGATAAGTTTTCTGGACAACCTGGATGTATGTATGCAAATGATGCAATTGCTGTTTTTTTTTATTTGATTTTCGAGGAATTCAAGTTATTAATTTGTAAACATCAAAACAAAAAGGAAATAAATCCTAAATCGGATCAAAGCTTTGATCAAGTTATCATCAAGATCAATCATCCATTTTGGTGGATTAAGGTTTTCACCCTATCGACACCCAAGATCCATTGAGTTTGATGAAACTTATGATGTTTACAAAGAAAGACCTATGAGTTCCTTGGAAATCAAATGAATGCATGGATGCATGGTTTATGCATCAATCACAATCAATATCACACATGGTCGCATAAACAGAGTTCACAGGTTCGACGTCACGAGCATGGAGTCAAAGTTAAGAACCACCCACAAAGGTATGTACTAGGGAATTTTGTACCTGCCGAACGGGTTCTACAAAGGTTCCCAGAGTTTTCAATCTTCTATCGGATACTACCGGCACGCACAATTGCTCATGGGCGCCAATAATATGCCTTAAAAGACCTCGTCTGAGCGTAGCATCGCATGACAACAAGCTCAAATTGGTACTCGAACTTGTTTCTGCGCTACATCCTAAAAAGGCCTAGATGGGTAAAAAGGGTTCTAGGTCATTCAGCTTCTACGGACACTCACTATTGAAAGTAATAGCGTTCTTACGATAGTTCGTAACAACATCTACTACCTTCCATGAGGCCTCCACTGATTAGGGTTCCACCATATGAAGCTCATGTTAAGGATTGCTCCTGACATGCAACTATTGGTCTTACCACCTCCTATCTTAAGTTACTCACAAAAGTTCGGGTTAGAACTTTATCTCATCACAGAGGAACCATCGAGCACCAAAAAGAAAAAAAGAAAATAAACAAACAAAGCACACAACAATATATACTGATAAAAACACACAGATAAACAAAAATAGGCTTAACACACTTAAAACTGGATCCCCAGTGAAGTCGCCATTTTTCTGTAGCGGGGAAAATATGATATCAAAGCCATAGGATGACTCGAATCAATATTTCAGTGAAAGTCGCCACCGCGCTTTATTGTTTCCAAAGGAAAAGGGAAAAGAACGAAAAAACCCAAAGTTTGTTTTTTAAAAAGAAAAGATCTTAGGTACGGGTGTTGCTTATACAAGGGGAAGGTTTTAAGCACCCTTCATATCTGTGGTACTCCACAGGAACCTTTTTGAAAATCTGTGTCGTGTGTGCTAAAAAAGGGTTTGTTTTATTTTTAAAATAAGCTCGGCAAAGCGTTAAGCTTTGGGCCTACATACCTCCTTGGTGCAATGGAGAAGTCAGAGCTAATGTAGTTCCGCTTTTTTGGGAAAACATTTTTAAAACGAATAAACACTTTATCGTCGTTGGAGAGAAATACTCAGCCATTGATCTTGAGCATGAGAACAAACGAGTTCTTTGCATCGTTAATGAAAGAAGGGCTCCAACTCGGATAAAATCGACGAGTATGCCACTAGCTCTCTCACGCGGAAAAGATCTCATTATATCAATCAATTTCAAAATCGTGGGGTATAACCACTCGTTTCAACAATTAACGGTCTCTAAACTTTTGAAGAAAAGCCACTAAGGGCGAAAGATATTTTTTGAGAAAAGGTTTTGAAAAGGTTGCAAACATAAGAATATTTTGAAAAAGGGAGAAGATTTTGAAAATTTAAGAATGGGAGGAGATGAAGAGGCTATCCTATTGCGTAAAATAAAAGCTAAGGAAAGAACGATCTAACCGAAAAAGAAGCCAACACTTGACATTATGAGTCAAGGTAGATTTCCCATCCTTTGGAATATCAATACTAAACCAACATTATCACTTGGGGATCCAGATGAACTTATTATCTTAGAACCACTTTGCATTAAGCACATTAAAAGTTCTGACGAAAATCGGGCAGAGTAACGGCTGTTTTTAGGTACAATCCTTATCTCAATGCCTTGGAATTAACCATCAAGGGCTTTCAAGGAAGTACCTGCACACATAAACAGACAACAATCCAATGCCAGACAGACAGAACAATCACAGAGTAATAACAGAATGAGAGTCCAGAGGTCCTAAGTCCATAAGTCCGAATCTCCAAAATGCTAGGGATAGTAACCAATAGTCCAAAGAGAGCCTTATGTGTTTTTTTTTAGATTTTTGGTTGTTATTAGTGTTTTAGCATAAAAGTAAAGTATGGTCCAAGTGGACAAAAGGAAAATAGCGGAAGCATAAACATATGTCCAAGTGGACAAAGAGAAAATAGCGGAATTATAAACGTCCAAATGGACAAAGAGAAAATGGCGGAATGTAAATGTGATGAAATGATAAAATAAAGCGATAAAGCGAGAAATATAAAGAGCGGTATAATAAATGGCGGAAATTAAAGTTAGTTATTAGATGTTAAAGATAACCATCTTGAAACTTGTCAAGTATGTTATCAAAGTTAGTAGGAAGATCTATGGTGAGTGAAGGATGTACTCGGATTTAAATTCAATAGAAACTTATCAGAAGCTTGATAAAATCATAGCGACTACACGATAAATTTCCATAAGTCATAAATCAACCGCATGCAATTCTCTTCCATGTTGGGGACACGAAATATTGCGCTATGTTAAGCAGATCGCCAAGTGATTTATGTAGAAATCACCCTACAACGAGGCCGGTCAAAACTTTATGTGCTAATGCATGCGAGAAGAACGATATATAGATCGCCTTCCGAAAGCAATACCGCACGAAAAGAAAATAGGTAACGATCTAGTCTTTACTAAGAATCCATAAGAATTCTCAAAGTATTAAGACTTTCATCGATCAAAAGAAAAAAAGAAGAAGAAGAAGATAAAATGCATAAAGATAATCAACTCACACTATCATTAATATCATTCATCCATCTTGATGGATTAGGTCATTTCAAACCTATCAACACCCAAGATCCAATGATATTAATGAAGTGGAGGAAGTAGGAAACCAAAACAAGCATAAAAAAGGCAAAAAAACCATATTCTGCCTGCTGGAAATCGATTTCCATAGTGCAGTTTTCAAAAAAAACAAGTTACGTTCACCAGGAAATCGATTTCAGCCTTAAGGAAATCGATTTCCTCAGTGTAAATTTCAGCAAAAACAGCATTTAAAGGCATGAAACTTGATTTGAACAAATATACAAACACCTTATGATCACACATCAACTTGAGCACGAAATTTCCATCATAAAACCAGCAAATATCATCAATATAGCATCAAAGATGCATTGAACACAAGCAATAAAGATCTACATCATGGATCTAGCAAATTACCACTTCTTGAACAAAGATTTTGGAGTAGCTTCAAGAGCAAGCACAAAGTGTATAGATCCTTCAAATTTGGAGATGAACAACTAAAGGAAAGAGAGAAATGTAGGAGGTTTAGTTCAAAATTAGCAAGATTCAATGTGAATCTCACTAATCTTATGAAAATGAACTTTGGGTGAGGGTTTTGGAAAGGGTGAGAAATGAATTTGCAAGCAATTTTTTGGCTCTCCAAGCTTGAGAAATGAGAGAGTAGTGGGCTCTATTTATAGGATGAGAGCAAGAGTAGTGGTAGTTTGGTCTTTTTGCATTTGGTAATTAGCTTGTGTTTAATTGGTGATTAAAGTGGTATTTAAATGGTAAAATGAGGTTTAAGTGGGTTTAATGAAGGGATTAATTTTGATGAGGTGGAAAATTGGTAAAATGATCAAAAATAATCAAAGAAAAAGGTGCCAAAATGATGTCAAGCTTCCCTCCTTATATTGTTTTGAATTTCGCCTTAAGGAAATCGATTTCCTCAGGAGTGAAATCGATTTCACTCTGTTCCAGAAGAGAATTTGGCGCAAAATACACCAGGGAAATCGATTTACCCAGGAGGGAAATCGATTTCATGCTGTCCAGAATGTGATTTTGGTGAAGATTGCTGCAGGGAAATCGATTTACCCAGTAGGGAAATCGATTTCATCAGTCAAAAATGTGAAAAATGCCTTGTTTATTGCATGTCTTGGCTTGGTACCTACAAAACAAAAGCATACAAAGAAACAAAGCAATATTTTTGGTATTTTGGTTAGTATGAAACAAATAAAAAGCTAGAAATGCTTGATGGTTCCCCTCAAATGAAAAATGATACCTCAAGATTGTGATCTTGATTGATGATTGAAATGCAAATGATGTATGATCTTAGGGTCAAAAATTGGGGTATGACACACGCTGCTTACCCCAGGCAAGTCTTACTAGTGGCACTGCTCATCCCAGATAAGTCTTACTCGTCACGTAACACATGTAAGCCTGGAACCATACAACAATCAAGCAAGTATGCAGACCCGTACCCATGTACGAGGAATCCAGGAGCAAGTTACAACCTGCTAATTAGCCTACGCAATCCACACCCTTGGTGAGTTACACCCGTGCATTGCATCAAGAGACTTGTACCGGCACACTACACGATGGAACAAATGAGTCCTAAGTGGCACCCCATTCGTGACGAGTTACAGCAGTAACATTGCCTATATGGCATCACGGCCTCGTCAACCAACAAAACGCACGTGTGAGGGACCCAGCCAGCTCAGTACAAAACGCCATCTGGACAACACGAGCCCACCGAGAGAAAGCCTAGTGATCTTGCCTACGTGGAATCACTAGAGGCGAATCGAAAGTAATGTTGCCTACATGGCATTACTTCTCCAACATACCAAGCACGCCGATGTGTAACCGCTAGTGGAGAAACGCCTTATAAGACCTCCACATGCACGTCGCAATGGTAGCTCAGGTGTGTAGAATATACCGAGAACGCTGATGTGTGCTGCAAGTGTGGAAGTGCCCCCAACGGCCCGCACAAGCACATCACAACGATATCAAGTGATCTATGCGATTTACCCCCTAATAGACTAGGCCCACTCCGATTCAAGCATACCATAACACAATCAGGCCACACAGGCAAAGTGTCTCCGAACGTTCAACCGGAACGAACGAGAATATCAATGATCACATCAAACGAAATCCACAATTACATTTCTCAAGCGTACATGCATACAAGTAGGATGATCATCATATCATAGTATCATACATTTAAAACATGTACCAGCATATCATACAAGTCATAAGAGGAATTCAATTCCGATATGAAACGAAACTGCACTCATAGGAAAAAAATATAAATTCTGCATTAGGCCAGTTCGCTACGCGAACTGCTAGCGAAGCCCCGATTCGCTACAGCAAGCATTAGCGAGCTCCAGCGAATAAATTAACCCAACTCCCAGACTTATTCTTTATTAGTTCGCTACAGCGAGCCAAAGTTCGCTACAACGAAGTTCTCATCACAAGGAAAAGCTAGAATTTCCATAGTTCGTCTAAATTCCTAAAATACGACCAAGGGTTCAATACTCAGTTTAGGTTAACATTATACAGCCTAATAGTTAAGGTAACATCCTGGTCTAAGTTCAACACAAGGATAACTTCTTATTGACATAAACTCAAGGCTAATTGTGCTTATTCTAATATCAAGCAACACCTAATCATGTGCCACAACTTATCTATGCATCAAAAGAATGTTATCTAAGCAATATAACCTAAAGAACTGAAAGACCTTTCCAAAGCTTCTGACGGAGCTCCGTTTCGAGTTGTAGAACACAAGTTATGGTCGTTTTAGTGAAAACACAATTATGCAGTATGCAGGCATTCGCTGTAGCGAACCTGACAGCACATAACACGAATTTCGAGTTCTAACATCCATTCTTGCATCCCAATCCACCCCAAATGAAACCCCAACATGCAATGATGACCCAAGGCTTATACTAATCATCCAAAGCATAAGGAAGCATCATAAGAACATATTTATATGAATTGAGCAAGCATGCAACATGTTATCTCAATCTAAACCCTCGACATGCATTAGCCACAAAATCCTACCCAAGGTTCCTATCTAATGGAACTAACCTCAATCTTTGAAGATTCTGAATTGTAGAGCTGAAGATAATAACAATGCTGCTCCCACAATCCTTTCTTAATCAAAGTTTTGCTCCCATCATCATCAGTCCCGTAACCCTCATATTCACACTTTCAGCATGGATCATTCAACTTCAAACCAGATTATGTCCATCAATACAGTGCCTATAAATGCGAACCATATATGCAAATCGTAGAGAAATTCGTAAGCTTTCCATCAAGACCAGAATCAGCTCAATCGGAGTTACGAGCAGAGAGATATTACCTTTTTAGTGAAGGCTATTCTTAGAGTGCGAAAATGCAATTGATGAAGATGAACATAAGTTGTTATTCTTTCTCTCTTGCTCTTAAGCACTTCCAATAAGTGATTATCCCTCAGGACATGAATTTATTCCACCAAACATGTCTTAAGGACCATGCAACAAGGTCTTATGTCCAATATGCCCTTCAACTATGTCGCTATTACAAGTTTGCCATTCTAGTTGGTTTTTAACAAAACACTTGGATTCCAACAATTTGATTCATTAACTTATGTTCTTATGCTTAGAGAAATATGGATATTACAAATATGATTTAAATAAATAAATAATTATTAGTTGATTAACTAATTCGGTATAGCCCGAGATAACCATTTCATTATTAAAGCGATTTGAATCAATTAATAAACTCACATTTTAATTTCCTTGAAATATATTTGACAGTGTGATTTGATTTAAATGTTAATTACTTTTATTATGTGGTATTTTAAATAATTTTTTCATCGCCTACCGATAGAGGTCAAATTGATTCAGTATATTTTAGAAAATAATTCGTAATAGTTTCTATCAATTGTTTTTATATATTAGTGCGCAATACTTAAAATATTTTATGTTATTTAAATTACGTGATGATCATGTTTTTAGTTCTTAAACGAATTTATATTACTTTATATTTCTAAACAAGATAACTTAATAATTATATTAACTAAAAATAAAGTTATTTAATCCAAGGTTGAGATAACTACTTCATTAGTGAATTGTTATTATAACGAGTCCCACATCGTCCATAGTAATCCTTTTTGTAAGGTTTATAAGGATATACTCTACATAATGATTTTTCAGGCTTAGTTGCGTAAGCCGGTTACCCAAGTGGGGACATTAATGTAACACCCATATATAAATACATACATCAAAGCATGTATGTATACATGAATCCAAGTATTTGGACTGAAAATACTTATAAGTTCCTAGTCAACACATTAAACATATTAATGCCCTAATACAAAAGTTCTACCACTGGCATAATACATACAAGATGTTCAAAACAAAAAGCTAAGAACTAGATCAAACAATGATCACAAAAGAAATCCACAACGGAAGCTTCGCCATATCCAAAAGAAACATAAGGAATAAGGAATCAAACTGCTTTCTCCTTACCCTTCGCGGAACCTGTAGTACCTGAAATCAATATATAATGGGGTGAGATACGAAATCTTAGTGAGTTCCATATCTTATGGATCATCTCGGCTCTAAAAGGTTCAAGTCTATCAATCTCAAGTCAAAAAGGAACTAGACCTTGAGTCACACACTAACATTATATGGAATCATACATAGAGTTCAACAACTCAACCACAATATTACTAATCGGAAAACCGTTACCAAGGTATCCCTCAATTCCCGTCCCCTTCTACGTCTAGGAGGTGGCACGAGTCATGGATCCTTTGGGAAATCTTGACATACGAAATGGATTCGGACTCATGAGCCTTCCCTCATGAATCGTCACTTCACATGGCCTGTACACCATCACAAGTCTCTACCCTGTTAGGTTCCATTCGTACACAAAAGCGGGAATCAAACCTTCCAAGATTAATAGTGCCTCTCTACACATGGAATGCCTATTAGCATTCAAAAGAAAAATAAAGAAATAAAGAAATGAAGTAGTTCCGATTAGTACGTCATACAATGGTGATTCCTCACGCAAATCACTAGGCCTGTTAGCCTTTCCTCATAAAATTCTAAACACACGTATGTCCATATAATGTCTCATCCTAAGTTTTCTTTTTTAAGTTACACATACCTAACAAATCCTAGTTTTCCTCACTTATCCTTTATTCATGTAACAACGAAGTTATTCCAACCTCTTTGATATAACCATATTATAACAAAGGCATACCAATCCACCTGCAATAGGACTCAACCAAACAATTATCATCATTGTCTATAAACAAATGGCAATTTATCACAATTAATAGTGTACACATACATCATACCAAAAGCATACCGTTCACATGGTTCCGAATGATAAACAACCCAAGTAATCAAGCAAATATCCTGACTCTTGATTAAACAATTCTCCTTTTGTTCCCAAAACCTACACTACTAGAAAGTACACGATTCTAGCCTATTACTGCTTCGATCGGCGATTAAAACAGAGTTACGGTTCAAAAGTTATGATCGAAACAATTTATCTCATTAAACTAAATTTGTTAAGAAAAAGGCTTCAGTTCGCGCCGCCAACAGTTATTCGCGCCGCCAACCTCAGGCAGTGGCAAACCTCACAAAATTCTCATAGTGTTCGCGCCGCGAACCCTTGTACGCGACGCGTACTGATGGCAGAACCAAAACCTCTTAAAAACCTGCATAGTTTGCGCCGCGCAGCCTTATTCGCGCCGCGAAGCGCGCGAGAACTGAGTTCTCAGATCTGCTTCACACACAAAACCCATGGTTCAATTCCAACTAAAAACCCCCAAATCTATTCCAGATCATACTAAAGCATAGAAACAACCTATATATGATATATCTATGGATTATAATCTCTTATTCCTGAACATTGATGAATTTGGTCCAAAACCTAGGTTTTTCTATAGAAAACCCCCAAATGCAAAACTTATGATTTTCATCCATAAATCAAAAGCTATACGTTTCTAACTAGAACCCACCTCGATTACGAGTCGTTGATGACGAAGATGAGTCGATTTGGCGGAGAAGTGATGAAGATCCAAGCTTTTCCTCTTTTCTCCTCTTGCTCTTCCTTCTCTCTACTTCTTCTCTCTAACTTTGCCTTTTTTGTAGAATGAAGAAGAAAAGCAAAAAGGAAGGAATATAAGAAAAAAGGTCTTAAGTTAATACTACTAACTTAATTGTCCAAAAGTATCTCTAATGCACCAATTAATAAAACCTTAGTGTCAGCTAATAGCATTAGAGCATTTTATTAAATATGGGGTATTACATCCTCCCCCCCTTAAATAGAAATTCGTCCGCAAATTTAAGAATTACCTGAAAAGGTGAGGGTAAGCATCCCGCATTTCCGATTCAAGCTCCCATGTAGCATCTCCCGGATGTGTCACATCCCACTGAACCTTAACAAGAGGAATCTCCTTGTGTCGTAACACTTTAGTCTCTCTTCCCACAATGCGACTTGGTAATGGTTCAAAAGTCAAATCTGATTCTATCTCAATTGCATCTGGTAACACCGACTGAAGACGATCGGGGATAAACTTCCGTAGTTGAGACACGTGAAAAACATCATGCATTTCTGATAGAGAAGGTGGTAAGGCTAAACAGTAAGCTACTTCACCAATCCTTTCTAGAATCTCATACGGTCCCACGTATCTCGGACTTAACTTCCTCGACTTAAACGGTCCTTTCAACCTCAATCTCAGAGTAACCTTCAAGAATACATGGTCACCTTCCACAAACTCCAAAGGCCTCCTACGGTTATCTGCATAACTCTTCTGACGATCTTGTGCTTGCTTAACCTTTTCACGAATCATTCTAATCTTGTCCGTGGTCTCTTGAATAATTTCGGGTCCCAAAATTCTATCATCACCAACTTCTGACCAACACAACGGTGTTCTACATTTCCTCCCATACAATGCCTCATAAGGTGCCATACCGATACTTGCGTGATAACTGTTATTGTACGCAAATTCAATCAATGGTAAAATTTCCTTCCAATTTCCTCTACTTTCAAGCACACAAGCTCTTAACATATCTTCCAAGGTTTGTATCGTTCGCTCCGTTTGACCATCCGTTTGAGGGTGGTTCGACGTGCTCAAACATAATTTAGATCCCATCGCTTGTTGAAAAGCTCTCCAAAACCTCGAAGTGAACTTTGGATCTCTATCCAACACAACACTAGAGGGTACACCATGTAAATTCACAATTTCTGAAATAAATAACCGTGCAAGATGACTTGCCTTGTAAGTAGTCTTCACGGCTAAAAAATGTGCAGATTTCGTCAATCGATCTACAATCACCCAAATAGAATCATATCCACCTTGTGTACGAGGTAAACTAACCGCAAAATCCATTGAAATACTATCCCACTTCCATATTGGAATCTCTAGTGGCTGTAACAATCCACCTGGTCTTTGATGTTCAATCTTTACTTGTTGGCATACTGCACACTCCCATACGTACACCGCGACATCTCTTTTCATTCCGGACCACCAATAATCTCTTTTCAAATCTTGATACATTTTTGAAGAAGCAGTATGTATGGTGAAAGCACCTTTGTGAGCCTCATCCAAAATCCTTCTTTTCAACAACGCATCGTCCGGAACGCAAATCCTCTAGTTAAACATAATCATTCCATCCGCAGCTCGTGCAAAACCTGGCTGAACCAACACCTCTTGTAACTTAGCATCTGACACTTATGCTTCTTGAATGTCATTTCTCAAAATAGAATTTACATTCAAGTTTCCCATTAATACTCCATTTTTGGTCCAAACAAATTGAAGGTTGAGATCTCGAAATTTTTCCAACAATGCATACTCTAACATCATCAATTCGGCCCTCTTTAACACCTTCCGACTCAAGGCATCCGCCACTTTATTTGCCTTGCCTGGATGATAATTCAAGTCAAAATCATAATCTTTCAAGTATTCCATCCATCGCCTCTGACACATATTCAACTCCTTCTGATCGAAAAGGTACTTTAAACTCTTGTGGTCACTGAACATTTCAAAATGAACTCCATACAAGTAATGACGCCACACCTTTAGGGTAAAAACAACCGCAACCAATTCTAAATCATGAGTTGGATAATTCTTTCATGAAATTTTAACTGTCGAGATGTGTATGCTACCACCTGACCATCCTGCATCAATACACCTCCTAATCCTTTCTTGGAAGCATCGAAAAATACTTCATAGGACTTATTTGGATCAGGAACGATTAAAACAGGAGCAGTCGTCAATCTTTCCTTCAAGCCCATGAAGCTCTGTTCACACCCCGAATCCCAATCATAAGGAAACTCCTTCCGGGTAAGTCTAGTCATTGGTAAAGCCTATTGAGAAAACCCTTTTATAAATCTTCTGTAGTAGCCGACTAAGCCCAAGAAACTTCGGACTTCTGAGACATTACTCGGTCTCTCCCAATTAATTACCGCTTCAATTTTTGACGGGTCCACTGCCACACCTCCTTGAGATATGACATGACCAAGAAATCTTACCTCCGTCATCCAAAACTCACACTTGCTTAACTTAGCAAACAATTGATTTTCTAGCAATACCGACAAAACAATCCTCATGTGTTCTTCGTGCTCTTGTGGAGTACGAGAATAAATAAGAATGTCATCAATAAAGACTGCCACAAATTGATCTAAGTAAGGCTGGAATATCCGATTCATATAATCCATGAAAATAGCTGGAGCATTCGTCACACCGAAAGGCATCACCAAGAATTCATAATGACCATAACGGGTTCTAAAGGCAGTCTTTGGCACGTCTGAGCTCTTCACACGGATTTGGTGATAACCTGACCGCAAATCAATCTTCGAGAACACGCAGGCTCCTTTCAATTGATCTAACAGGTCGTTTATCCTTGGTAAAAGGTATTTATTCTTGATAGTGGCTTTGTTCAACTGACGGTAATCAATACATAGTCTCATCCCACCATCCTTCTTCTTTAATAACAACACTAGAGCTCCCCACGGCGAGACACTAGGTCGCACAAAATGTTTAGCCATTAGCTCCTCCAATTTCCCCTTCAATTCTCTTAATTCAAGCGGTGCCATCCGATACGGAGAAACGGATATAGGAGCCGTTCCCGGTATCAGGTCAATAGAGAATTCCACTTCCCTTTCCGGAGGAAGAGAAGTGACATCCTCAGGAAAAACATCAGGAAATTCTCTAACAACAGCAATTTGTGAAACCTCTAACTTGTCACCCGTCTCCTCAGTAAGAACAAACAGAACAGACTCCTCTTTCTCAAACAAGAAATTAATCATGCCTACCGTACCTTCCAGTACAGTATTCAAAACATCTTTCGGAGTAGCTTCTTCAGATGGAATAATGATTAACTTCTCTTCACACCCAATGAATACCGAATTAGCAGAAAGCCAATCCATTCCCAACACAACATCTACCTTCTTAAGTGGTAAGCAAACAAGATCAATCTGGAAATTCCTACCACCCACAGATAACACACAATTCTCACACACCAACGGTGTCTCGACCATCTCATCCATAGCAGTAGTAACCGCCATAGGAGGAAATAAAGGAGTAGCTTGCAACCCAAGTCGCTTCATACATTGCAATGACACAAAAGAGTGTTTTGCTCCACAATCAAATAGCACAAAACAAGAATGCCCATTAATGAAAAAAATACCCACAATCAGATAGTTATCACTCTTGGTCTTCTTAGCATCCAAGGTATAAACTCTACCAATACCCCTTCCTTGCACTTGATTCCTATTCTGAGGACAATTCCTAGCTATATGCCCTTCTTGCTGACAATGAAAACACTTCACCCCTTCAAAGTTACACCTTCCAAGGTGATTCTTACCACAGCTACGACACACCGGAGGTGCACTAGACCGAGAACCTTGCACTTGCTTCCCTTTGAAAGCTTGTGGCCTAGGTCGAAATTGTTGGCTTGGCCTTCCTCTCTCAGTTTGATTCTTCTTCTTCAAATCTTCCTCAGTCTGAACTTTCTTCAAACTGGTCTCAGCTACATAACATTGTCGCAACAACTCCGTATAAGTAGTGAAATCCCTCTAGGACACACTTTGTGAAATATCAGCCCTTAAACAAAACAGAAACTGGTCCACCTTCCAACTCTCATCAGGAGCATGCGCGGCCTGCCTAGAGTAAGCAGCCAAAATTTCAAACTTCTCAGCATAAGTAGCCACTGACATATTTTCCTGCCTTAACTGTTGGAACTCCAACTCCTTCTTAGTCCTCAGCGAACTAGGAAAGTATTTCTCCATAAAAGTGGTCTTGAAATTTTCCCATTCCTTAGGTACTTCCTGAGTAGTCATCAAAGCAGAAACACCCTTACACCATCTCATAGTTGGACCCTTCAGCTAATGAGAAGCAAACACCACCTTGTTCTCTTCACTACAATGCACGATCTCAAAGATTCCTTCCACATTGGCCACCCACTCATGTGCCTTTATAGGATCTAGTCCGCCATGAAATTCCGGAGGATTCATGCGAATGAAATCCCTATAAGTCCCACCTACAGCTTCGGGCACAACCACTGGAACATTATGACCGCCATTAATCTATTGCATCATCTGCAGCATGAACTGATTCTGCTGCTGTTGCATCTGTTGTATGAACTGGGGCCATGGAACATTCGCACCGCCATCCGGTGGATTCACTTGTGAAGGCCGTGTGGGGGGTCGACCACGAGTCCTGCGTCCGTCCGCCATGTTCCTGGAGGTCATCAAAATGGGATTAAGTTGATCAGGCTCAATACCATAGTCATAACACAACAAAATTCGTGGGAACACAACACATCCTGGACAGAAGAAGCACTTATAATATCTCATGGCTAGGTCGAGGATACGACCTGCTCTGATACCAACTGTAACACCCATATATAAATACATACATCAAAGCATATATGTATACATGAATCCAAGTATTTGGTACTGAAAATACTTATAAGTTCCAAGTCAACACATTATACATATTAATGCCCTAATACAAAAGTTCTACCACTGGCATAATACATACAAGATGTTCAAAACAAAAAGCTAAGAACTAGATCAAACAATGATCACAAAAGAAATCCACAACAGAAGCTTCGCCATATCCAAAAGAAACATAAGGAATAAGGAATCAAACTGCTTTCTCCTTACCCTTCGCGGAACCTGTAGTACCTAAAATCAATATATAATGGGGTGAGATACAAAATCTCAGTGAGTTCCCTATCTTATGTGTCGTCCTCGGTTTTTTCTCGTGAGATACGAACTGACTCTTCTTTTATTTTTTGAGTTTGTGAAAATCAGAGAGTCGCCACCGAATTTTATTTTATCCAATTAAGGAAAGGTTTATAAAAGAAACAGAAAAAGACCTTTAAGAGATTTTGGGTTCGGGGGTAGGTTATACAAAGGGAAGGTATTAGCACCCCTTTGTATCCATGGTTATCCATTGGCTCTCAATTGCTTAGCTCACTTGTTTGAATCATTTGTCTTGCTTTGAAATGCTTGTATGTGGTTTTAAAATACCTTTGTAAATTGACTTTGTAATGATCCTTGCGCGGATGTATACAAAGTGTTTTATCTTTCGAAAGATGTTTGATGGTTTGAAAAAAAGATTTTTAACTTCGTAATGATCCTTGTTCGGATATATACAAAGTGTTGTCTTTTTGAAGGTTTTGTTTTGGAAAAAACAATGATATGTGATAGCTTTTAATTGAGCAAGCAATTAGGAGGTACACCCTAAGTTCATAAGGTCTTTTCCCATTTCTTTTAGAAAATTCTCCTTTGACAGGATGTAAACAAAAGTTTGGATTTGTATTTGAAACGGTGGAATTGATTTTGAAAAGAGCAACAGAAGGGATTACCCTAAGAGGTGCAAGTGTGATTGTGTTTTGTTTCAGATATATTTGTCTTTGAGATTAGTGATCTAGCGCTTCAGTTTTTGTTCTTGACATACACGCAGTTTTATATGTACAGAAATTAAAGTGCGGGAATGTAAAATGCGGAAAGTAAATCTACGCTATTACATCGATTGTGCGGGAAATGTAAACTACGCTATTTACATGAATTTGACAACCTATACACTTATCTATGAATTTAAATTGCAATAAGATAAAGGGAAAATGTTTTTGGATTTTTGATGATTGATTTTAATTAGAATTAATGCATGATTAATTTAATTAAATGAGAAAAAGGTAGAAATAAAATTTAAACCGAAAAATTAAGTCTAAAATATGTTCATATTGTTTGTTAATTAATTTTAAAATAAAATTAATTTTTTTGGGATTTTTGAAATTGTTTTTTTGAAATTATTAAGTTAATTAACATATAATTATACAAATAATTATACACATAAATTAAACTTAAAGAGAAAAATATTCTAAATATGTACAAGATTAGTTTATAATATATAAAATCAATTTAATAAAATAAAATATTTTTTTTTCGGATTTTTTGATAGGTTAGAAATAATTTAAATGAAATATATGAATATATATTGATTAATTAAACAAAATATATTAATTATTAAGAAAAATAAAACATTTTTGTGTCAATAATTAATACAATATTTTATTAACCTAAATAGATTTTTTGTGTATTTTTCTGATTTTTAAAAATATTTTTAAATAATTTCACAAAGAGAATTAAATAAAATAGAAAATATATTAAATTATGATTCTGTGTGACAAAGCTTTGAGAGTCCATGGTGCGCTGTAGCTTATGGCACATTGGATGAAACTTTAATGAGATCTGAGGACTGATGGTGCGAGGGTACATGCTAACGCGTGTTTCATGTCACACGTGATCCATCTACAAACGAAAATCAAAACGCGCGCGAAGCAATTTGAATCAGCCAATCAGGAGATGACACCTCGTCGTCTTCTTCCTCTTGCCTCTACTTTTAACAGCGTTTTTTACCAAAAGCGCTGTAATACACCTCCATCATCCCTGCCAAATAACGAATAGGGGTAAACCTATACAAAAATATTTCGCGACATGTCCATTTGACTCGTCCAAATCCACTGAACTTGAATATGCCTCTGGTTTATTCTAATTTTGCCTAAATCGAAGATCCCATTTTGAGCTCCAAGAACCCTAAAATGGTATATGCTTCAAACCTTCATAAAAATTAAATTAAAGCTCCAGAAACGATCAGGGCACAAAACTAAACACAAATATGGGATTACATCTTATTGAATATGCATGAATAATAGTATTTTTGTAAATTTCAGTTTGGACAAACTGTGAGCTTTTGAGCTCGATTCAGTGAGCTTCAAGGCTTGAAATTGATTTGGAAAGGTTCAATGATGTTCAGGGATCGTGTTTAAGTATTTAATTTGGATTGAATTGAGCTGAAACTTAAAATTCGAATTTCAAATTTCTTGCAAAATTTCAAGTATGATACAAGTGTGTTACAAGCATGGATTTGATTCTGAATTCGTGTGTGTCCTCTTATTGAAGTGTTCTACTTCATTTATAAGTAATGAATGTGCTGCAAAGCTAAGCTATCTTGCATTGATGATCTTTGAACCTTTGAATTTTTTAATATAAAAATCTTTGAATTCTTTGGCCATGGCTTTGAATTTTCTTCACCCTCTTGCTCTAGGCCTGCTGTACCATCTCTATGTTGCAGAAGTTAAGCTACCTTGGTGACTCAAGCAAGAGACAAAAGCTTTGGATAATGATCTTGCACCATTTCTTTTTAATTTAATTTTAAAGATAATAAAATTAAATTAAAAAAGAAATAAAAATGTTATGGGCCCAATGTTGGTCGTGGAAGCCCTTTAACATTACTGGGAACATGTTTGGATCATGAAAACTTGGCCTCTTTTGGAAAAAAAAAATCATTTTGATCAATGCTAGTTTCATGCATTTTCCCAAAAAATAGCTAACTTCAACAAGGCATATCTCCCTCAATTTTGATCATATGAAAGAGTTCTTGTACTTTTTAGAAACCTCAAGATGTCCTCTACAAGCTACTTTGGAAACTTTTTTGCATTTGGAGAAGTTATCTTGATGTTATGGCCTTTGACAAAAAACCACTTTTTGTTGACTTTGAAAATGACCTGTAATGTCCTGGCTCACATTTTCCAAATGGTAAATCCAATGACCATGGGATCAATTGCATTTGAAATATAATTGAATTTCCTTCAAAACAAGCTTTGGTTGGAATTTTTTGAATGAACAAGGAGAGAGTTATGGCTGGTCAAAGTTCAGTTGACTTTTTAGGAGAAAACCCTAATTTTGAAACTTAGGGTTTTGCTGATTTCTGATCTTTTCTTGATGAATTATAATCAACCATTGATCAAATGATGAATCTTTTGACAAAATATGGATGTTGACAAAAAATATCATTTTTGACTGTCTGTTGGCTTTTCGGTCAAACTGGTCGTCTGTTGACTGTTTGAGCTGCTGACTGGGCGTCTGAGCAAATTGAAGTTTGAAAATTTGTCTGGTGGTACTTTGAGATATATGGAGGTCCATGAAATCCATTTGTGTAGGAGACAGTTAAGCGTACCTGATTTTTGTGCAGTGTTGAGTCTCTGCTGATCATATGATTATCAGAAGACTTCTAGAACAAAAATATTGGAATTTTGAAATGCAAAAGATTGATTTGGATGGTGATACAAAACACGGAGAATCGTGCTGTCAGCGGGTTTGACTGTTAACTGGCTGTCCGGGCATTAACGTAACAGTTAAAGTGAAAATTCAACAGTTAAAGTTAATTTTTTTCTTTTTGTTTTTTTTGTTGTGTTAATGGTGAAAATTTATTTACCTGAGCTGTTAGATAAACACAAACATAATAAATAAATAGAATATACTGTACGCGAACGAAATTACCGATAATAACCTTGAAAAATATTTAATGCACATGAAAATAAATATTTAACTAGCAGAAAACACACATAATATTATCTTAATAATTAAATGACAGTACGACAGATAGTACGATATTTAATACTGACAGTACAAATATTACATAATATAACGAACAATACGACAAATAAAATAAACGGTACATTATTTGAAAGCAAAAGATACGACAAACTTTAAAAATAACGATTAAAAACCCATGCTATAAATAACAACATATAGATGAACGGCAGTGTAAGCAACCCAGATCCACATTTTTCAGGACTATGCAGACAGAAAAAGGACATGATCACCACCAAAACAGTGATGACCATAAGAAAAAACGTATCTATCCACTTTGCCATTTTTGCCGGGGAAGAAGAGAAACTAATTATGAGGTAGAAGTTTGAGAAATCAGTGAAATTTGATGTGATAATTTATGGAAAATATGAGGGGTATTTATAGAATGAAAAGAAGGATAGAGACATTGGGGAATGAAGTGATACCATACAAAAAAGGAAAATTTGAGTGGTAGTAGGATTTGAAAGAAAGTGTATGGTAGGGTTTGAAAAAGATAGATGTATGGAATAAAGTTAGGATTTGATTTGAAAGAAAGAGATTTGAGAAGAAAGGAAAAGATTTGAAAACAATAGTATAGTACAAAAATTAGTGGGAAACAAAAACTAATAATAATTTACTTGTTACCAGTACAGTTTGAATCCCCGGACTCTGCGCCTGCAAAATTTAATTCAGTACCAAATGCGTCAGTACTATTTATCTGAAAATAAATCTCAAATAAATAGCGTGTGTGAAGTGATAAACAGTCCTTGGCGTTTGTGTAAGAATAAATTCAACAGCGAACCAAAATACCGTATAAGAAATATTCTAAAAACCGAGTATTCATAAAATCAGGATATTTATGAAATAAAATCCAAGATTATATGAAACTCCCAATTTTTAGACAGAAGTCTGTTGCCTTCTTTTTTGGAAAAAGATGCGGGCAAATTTTGGGGTATAACATTATGGATCCTCTCGGCTCTAAAAGGTTCTAGTCTATCAATCTCAAGTCAAAAAGGAACTAGACCTTGAGTCACACACTAACATTATATGGAATCATACATAGAGTTCAACAACTCAACCACAATATTACTAATCGGAAAACCGTTACCAAGGTATCCCTCTATTCCCGTCCCCTTCTACGTCTAGGAGGTGGCACGAGTCATGGATCCTTTGGGAAATCATGACATACAAAATGGATTCGGACTCATGAGCCTTCCCTCATGAATTGTCACTTCACATGGCCCGTACACCATCACAAGTCTCTACCCTGTTAGGTTCCATTCGTACACAAAAGCGGGAATCAAACCTGCCAAGATTAATAGTGCCTCTCTGCACATGGAATGCCTATTAGCATTCAAAAGAAAAATAAAGAAATGAAGTAGTTCCGATTAGTATGTCATACAATGGTGATTGCTCACGCAAATCACTAGGCCTGTTAGCCTTTCCTCATAAAATTCTAAACACACGTATGTCCATATAATGTCTCATCCTAGGTTTTCTTTGTTAAGTTACACATACCTAACAAATCCTAGTTTTCCTCACTTATCCTTTATTCATGTAACAACGAAGTTATTCCAACCTCTTTGATATAACCATATTATAACAAAGGCATACCAATCCACCTGCAATAGGACTCAACCAAACAATTATCATCATTGTCTATAAACAAATGGCAATTTATCACAATTAATAGTGTACACATACATCATACCAAAAGCATACCGTTCACATGGTTCCGAACGATAAACAACCCAAGTAATCAAGCAAATATCCCGACTCTTGATTAAATAATTCTCCTTTTGTTCCCAAAACCTACACTACTAGAAAGTACACGATTCTAGCCTATTACTGCTTCGATCGGCGATTAAAACAGAGTTACGGTTCAAAAGTTATGATCGAAACAATTTATCTCATTAAACTAAATTTGTTAAGAAAAAGGCTTCAGTTCGCGCCGCCAACAGTTATTCGCGCCACCAACCTCAGGCAGTGGCAAACCTCACAAAATTCTCATAGTGTTCGCGCCGCGAACCCTTGTACGCGCCGCGTACTAATGGCAGAACCAAAACCTCTTAAAAACCTGCATAGTTTGCACCGCGCAGCCTTATTCGCGCCGCGAAGCGCGTGAGAACTGAGTTCTCAGCTCTGCTTCACACACAAAACCCATTGTTCAATTCCAACTAAAACCACCCAAATCTATTCCAGATCATACTAAAGCATAGAAACAACCTATATATGATATATCTATGGATTATAAACTCTTATTCATGAACATTGATGAATTTGGTCCAAAACCTAGGTTTTTCTATAGAAAACCCCCAAATGCAAAACTTATGACTTTCATCCATAAATCAAAAGCTATAGGTTTCTAACTAGAACCCACCTCGATTACGAGTCGTTGATGACGAAGATGAGTCGATTTGACGGAGAATTGATGAAGATCCAAGCTTTTCCTCTTTTCTCCTCTTGCTCTTCCTTCTCTCTACTTCTTCTCTCTAACTTTGCCTTTTTTTGTAGAATGAAGAAGAAAAGCAAAAGGGAAGGAATATAAGAAAAAAGGTCTTAAGTTAATACTACTAACTTAATTGTCCAAAAGTATCTCTAATGCACCAATTAATAAAACCTCAGTGTCAGCCAATAGCATTAGAGCATTTTATTAAACACGGGGTATTACAATTAAAATGGTGGGACAATATGATATTAAATGATGAGTCCAAATTAATTAAATAATAATATTTAACAATCAATAATTAAGACCTGGATCACGCCTCCTATCTAGACTACTATTGATGGACTTTGGGGGTACGTCAAATAATATTTGACATCGAGACACGAGCTTAAGTGTTTCATGCTATCTGGCTTACTAGAGCAGAAAGCACAAACCTTACGGTGTTCATTGGGACATCGAAAAGTTGGAGGGTTCACTAATGATTGGACCATCATTTTTTATCATACTTTTAATCACCAATTACTACTATTTTTTAATTTATAAGTGTCAGACTTGAATTTCGATAATGAATTATGTAATTTAATTTTCTTTTTTATATGTACGAAAAAGATGAATCACCAGGCTAGGGTGACAGGTACTTTTTTCTTATAAATCAATAATAATGATAATAATATGATTTAAATAAATAAATAATTATTAGTTGATTAACTAATTCGGTATAGCCCGAGATAACCATTTCATTATTAACGCGATTTGAATCAATTAATAAACTCACATTTTAATTTCCTTGAAATATATTTGACAGTGTGATTTATTTAAATGTTAATTAATTTTATTATGTGGTATTTTAATTAAATTTTTTCATCGCCTACCGATAGAGGTTAAATTAATTCAGTATATTTTAGAAAATAATTCGTAATAGCTTCCATCAATTGTTTTTATATATTCGTGCGCAATACTTCAAATATTTTATGTTATTTAAATTACGTGATATTCATGTTTTCAGCTCTTAAACAAATTTATATTACTTTATATTTCTAAACGAGCTAACTTAACAATTATATTAACTAAAAATAAAGTTATTTAATCCAAGGTTGAGAAAACTACTTCATTGGTGGATTGTTATTATAACGAGTCCCACATCGGCCATAATAAACAATAATCCTTTTTGCAAGGTTTATAAGGATATACTCTACATAATGATTTGTCGGGCTTAGTTGCGTAAGCTTGTTACCCAAGTGGGGACATTAAAATGGTGGAACAATATGATATTAAGTGATGTGTCCAAATTAATTAAACAATAATATTTAACAATCAATAACATAAAGCTTAAGTGTTTCATGCTATCTGGCTTACCAGAGCAGAAAGCACAAACCTTACGGAGTTCATTGGGACAACGAAAAGTTGGAGGGTTCGCTAATTGATTGAACCATCATTTTTTATCATACTTTTAATCACCAATTACTACTATTTTTTAATTTATAAGTATCAGACTTGAATTTCGATAATGAATTATGTAATTTAATTTTCTTTTTTATATGTACGAAAAAGATGAATCACCAGGCTTGGGTGACAGGTACTTTTTTCTTATAAATCAATAATAATGATAATAATATGATTTAAATAAATAAATAATTATTAGTTGATTAACTAATTCGGTATAGCCCGAGATAACCATTTCATTATTAAAGCGATTTGAATCAATTAATAAACTCACATTTTAATTTCCTTGAAATATATTTGACAGTGTGATTTGATTTAAATGTTAATTAATTTTATTATGTGGTATTTTAATTAAATTTTTTCATCGCCTACCGATAGAGGGTAAATTAATTCAGTATATTTTAGAAAATTATTCGTAATAGCTTCCATCAATTGTTTTTATATATTCGAGCGCAATACTTCAAATATTTTATGTTATTTAAATTACGTGATATTCATGTTTTCAGCTCTTAAACAAAGTTATATTACTTTATATTTCTAAACGAGCTAACTTAATAATTATATTAACTAAAAATAAAGTTATTTAATCCAAGGTTGAGATAACTACTTCATTGGTGGATTGTTATTATAACGAGTCCCACATCGGCCATAATAAACAATAATCCTTTTTGCAAGGTTTATAAGGATATACTCTACATAATGATTTGTCGGGCTTAGTTGCGTAAGCCTGTTACCCAAGTGGGGACATTAGAATGGTGGAACAATATGATATTAAGTGATGTGTCCAAATTAATTAAACAATAATATTTAACAATCAATTACATAAAGCTTAAGTGTTTCATGCTATCTTGCTTACCAGAGCAGAAAGCACAAACCTTACGGAGTTCATTGGGACATCGAAAAGTTGGAGGGTTCGCTAATGAGTGAACCATCATTTTTTGTCATACTTTTATTCACCAATTACTACTATTTTTTAATTTATAAGTATCAGACTTGAATTTCGATAATGAATTATGTAATTTAATTTTCTTTTTTATATGTACGAAAAAGATGAATCACCAGGCTAGGGTGACAGGTACTTTTTTCTTATAAATCAATAATAATGATAATAATATGATTTAAATAAATAAATAATTATTAGTTGATTAACTAATTCGGTATAGCCCGAGATAACCATTTCATTATTAAAGCGATTTGAATCAATTAATAAACTCACATTTTAATTTCCTTGAAATATAATTGACAGTGTGATTTGATTTAAATGTTAATTAATTTCATTATGTGGTATTTTAATTAAATTTTTTCATCGCCTACCGATAGAGGTTAAATTAATTTAGTATATTTTAGAATATAATTCGTAATAGCTTCCATCAATTGTTTTTATATATTTGTGCGCAATACTTCAAATATTTTATGTTATTTAAATTACGTGATATTCATGTTTTCAACTCTTAAACAAATTTATATTACTTTATATTTCTAAACGAGCTAACTTAACAATTATATTAACTAAAAATAAAGTTATTTAATCCAAGGTTGAGATAACTACTTCATTGGTGGATTGTTATTATAACGAGTCCCACATCGGCCATAATAAACAATAATCCTTTTTGCAAGGTTTATAAGGATATACTCTACATAATGATTTGTCGGGCTTAGTTGCGTAAGCCTGTTACCCAAGTGGGGACATTAAAATGGTGGAACAATATGATATTAAGTGATGTGTCCAAATTAATTAAACAATAATATTTAACAATCAATAACATAAAGCTTAAGTGTTTCATGCTATCTGGCTTACCAGAGCAGAAAGCACAAACCTTACGGAGTTCATTGGGACATCGAAAAGTTGGAGGGTTCGCTAATGACTGAACCATCATTTTTATCATACTTTTAATCACCAATTACTACTATTTTTTAATTTATAAGTGTCAGACTTGAATTTCGATAATGAATGATGTAATTTAATTTTCTTTTTTATATGTACGAAAAAGATGAATCACCAGGCTAGGGTGACAGGTACTTTTTTCTTATAAATCAATAATAATGATAATAATATGATTTAAATAAATAAATAATTATTAGTTGATTAACTAATTCGGTATAGCCCGAGATAACCATTTCATTATTAAAGTGATTTGAATCAATTAATAAACTCACATTTTTATTTCCTTGAAATATATTTGACAGTGTGATTTGATTTAAATGTTAATTAATTTCATTATGTGGTATTTTAAATAATTTTTTTCATCGCCTACCGATAGAGGTCAAATTAATTCAGTATATTTTAGAAAATAATTCGTAATAGTTTCCGTCAATTGTTTTTATATATTAGTGCGCAATACTTTAAATATTTTATGTTATTTAAATTACGTGATGATCATGTTTTCAGCTCTTAAACAAATTTATATTACTTTATATTTCTAAACGAGATAACTTAATGATTATATTAACTAAAAATAAAGTTATTTAATCCAAGGTTGAGATAACTACTTCATTGGTGAATTGTTATTATAACGAGTCCCACATCGGCCATAATAATCCTTTTTGCAAGGTTTATAAGGATATACTCGAAATAATGATTTGTCGGGCTTAGTTGCGTAAACCTGTTACCCAAGTGGGGACACTAAAATGATGGAACAATATGATATTAAGTGATGTGTCCAAATTAATTAAATAATAATATTTAACAACTAATAAGTAAGACCTGGATCACGCCTCCTATCTAGGTTGCCCTTGATGGACTTTGGGGGTACGTCAAATAATAATTGACGTCGAGACACGAGCTTAAGTGTTTCACGCTATCTGGCTTACCAGAGCAGAAAGCACAAACCTTACGGAGTTCATTGGGACATCGAAAAGTTGGAGGGTTCACTAATGACTGAACCATCATTTTTTATCGTACTTTTAATCACCAATTACTACTATTTTTTAATTTATAAGTGTCAGACATGAATTTCGATAATGAATGATGTAAATTAATTTTCTTTTTTATATGTACGAAAAAGATGAATCACCAGGCTAGGGTGACAGGTACTTTTTTCTTCTAAATCAATAATAATGATAATAATATGATTTAAATAAATAAATAATTATTAGTTGATTAACTAATTCGGTATAGCCCGAGATAACCATTTCAATATTAAAGTGATTTGAATCAATTAATAAACTCACATTTTAATTTCCTTAAAATATATTTGACAGTGTGATTTGATTTAAATGTTAATTAATTTCATTATGTGGTATTTTAAATAATTTTTTCATCGCCTACCGATAGAGGTCAAATTAATTCAGTATATTTTAGAAAATAATTCGTAATAGTTTCCGTCAATTGTTTTTATATATTAGTGTGCAATACTTTAAATATTTTATGTTATTTAAATTACGTGATGATCATGTTTTCAGCTCTTAAACAAATTTATATTACTTTATATTTCTAAACGAGATAACTTGATGATTATATTAACTAAAAATAAAGTTAGTTAATCCAAGGTTGAGATAACTACTTCATTGGTGAATTGTTATTATAACGAGTCCCACATCGGCCATAATAATCCTTTTTGCAAGGTTTATAAGGATATACTCTACATAATGATTTGCCGGGCTTAGTTGCGTAAACCTGTTACCCAACTGGGGACATTAAAATGATGGAACAATATGATATTAAGTTATGTGTCCAAATTAATTAAATAATAATATTTAACAACTAATAAGTAAGACCTGGATCACGCCTCCTATCTAGGTTGCCCTTGATGGACTTTGGGGGTACGTCAAATAATAATTGACGTCGAGACACGAGCTTAAGTGTTTCACGCTATCTGGCTTACCAGAGCAGAAAGCACAAACCTTACGGAGTTCATTGGGACATCGAAAAGTTGGAGGGTTCACTAATGACTGAACCATCATTTTTTATCGTACTTTTAATCACCAATTACTACTATTTTTTAATTTATAAGTGTCAGACATGAATTTCGATAATGAATGATGTAAATTAATTTTCTTTTTTATATGTACGAAAAAGATGAATCACCAGGCTAGGGTGACAGGTACCTTTTTCTTCTAAATCAATAATAATGATAATAATATGATTTAAATAAATAAATAATTATTAGTTGATTAACTAATTCGGTATAGCCCGAGATAACCATTTCAATATTAAAGTGATTTGAATCAATTAATAAACTCACATTTTAATTTCCTTAAAATATATTTGACAGTGTGATTTGATTTAAATGTTAATTAATTTCATTATGTGGTATTTTAAATAATTTTTTCATCGCCTACCGATAGAGGTCAAATTAATTCAGTATATTTTAGAAAATAATTCGTAATAGTTTCCGTCAATTGTTTTTATATATTAGTGTGCAATACTTTAAATATTTTATGTTATTTAAATTACGTGATGATCATGTTTTCAGCTCTTAAACAAATTTATATTACTTTATATTTCTAAACGAGATAACTTGATGATTATATTAACTAAAAATAAAGTTAGTTAATCCAAGGTTGAGATAACTACTTCATTGGTGAATTGTTATTATAACGAGTCCCACATCGGCCATAATAATCCTTTTTGCAAGGTTTATAAGGATATACTCTACATAATGATTTGCCGGGCTTAGTTGCGTAAACCTGTTACCCAACTGGGGACATTAAAATGATGGAACAATATGATATTAAGTTATGTGTCCAAATTAATTAAATAATAATATTTAACAACTAATAAGTAAGACCTGTATCACGCCTCCTATCTAGATTGCCCTTGATGGACTTTGGGGGTACGTCAAATAATAATTGACGTCGAGACACGAGCTTAAGTGTTTCACGCTATCTGGCTTACCAGAGCAGAAAGCACAAACCTTACGGAGTTCATTGGGACATCGAAAAGTTGGAGGGTTCACTAATGACTGAACCATCATTTTTTATCATACTTTTAATCACCAATTACTACTATTTTTTAATTTATAAGCGTCAGACTTGAATTTCGATAATGAATGATGTAATTTAATTTTCTTTTTTATATGTACGAAAAAGATGAATCACCAGGCTAGGGTGACAGGTACTTTTTTCTTATAAATCAATAATAATGATAATAATATGATTTAAATAAATAAATAATTGTTAGTTGATTAACTAATTCGGTATAGCCCGAGATAACCATTTCATTATTAAAGTGATTTGAATCAATTAATAAACTCACATTTTAATTTCCTTAAAATATATTTGACAGTGTGATTTGATTTAAATGTTAATTAATTTCATTATGTGGTATTTTAAATAATTTTTTCATCGCCTACCGATAGAGGTCAAATTAATTCAGTATATTTTAGAAAATAATTCGTAATAGTTTCCGTCAATTGTTTTTATATATTAGTGTGCAATACTTTAAATATTTTATGTTATTTAAATTACGTGATGATCATGTTTTCAGCTCTTAAACAAATTTATATTACTTTATATTTCTAAACGAGATAACTTGATGATTATATTAACTAAAAATAAAGTTAGTTAATCCAAGGTTGAGATAACTACTTCATTGGTGAATTGTTATTATAACGAGTCCCACATCGGCCATAATAATCCTTTTTGCAAGGTTTATAAGGATATACTCTACATAATGATTTGCCGGGCTTAGTTGCGTAAACCTGTTACCCAACTGGGGACATTAAAATGATGGAACAATATGATATTAAGTTATGTGTCCAAATTAATTAAATAATAATATTTAACAACTAATAAGTAAGACCTGTATCACGCCTCCTATCTAGATTGCCCTTGATGGACTTTGGGGGTACGTCAAATAATAATTGACGTCGAGACACGAGCTTAAGTGTTTCACGCTATCTGGCTTACCAGAGCAGAAAGCACAAACCTTACGGAGTTCATTGGGACATCGAAAAGTTGGAGGGTTCACTAATGACTGAACCATCATTTTTTATCATACTTTTAATCACCAATTACTACTATTTTTTAATTTATAAGTGTCAGACTTGAATTTCGATAATGAATGATGTAATTTAATTTTCTTTTTTATATGTACGAAAAAGATGAATCACCAGGCTAGGGTGACAGGTACTTTTTTCTTATAAATCAATAATAATGATAATAATATGATTTAAATAAATAAATAATTGTTAGTTGATTAACTAATTCGGTATAGCCCGAGATAACCATTTCATTATTAAAGTGATTTGAATCAATTAATAAACTCACATTTTAATTTCCTTAAAATATATTTGACAGTGTGATTTGATTTAAATGTTAATTAATTTCATTATGTGGTATTTTAAATAATTTTTTCATCGCCTACCGATAGAGGTCAAATTAATTCAGTATATTTTAGAAAATAATTCGTAATAGTTTCCGTCAATTGTTTTTATATATTAGTGCGCAATACTTTAAATATTTTATGTTATTTAAATTACGTGATGATCATGTTTTCAGCTCTTAAACAAATTTATATTACTTTATATTTCTAAACGAGATAACTTAATGATTATATTAACTAAAAATAAAGTTATTTAATCCAAGGTTGAGATAACTACTTCATTGGTGAATTGTTATTATAACGAGTCCCACATCGGCCATAATAATCCTTTTTGCAAGGTTTATAAGGATATACTCGAAATAATGATTTGTCGGGCTTAGTTGCGTAAACCTGTTACCCAAGTGGGGACATTAAAATGATGGAACAATATGATATTAAGTGATGTGTCCAAATTAATTAAATAATAATATTTAACAACTAATAAGTAAGACCTGGATCACGCCTCCTATCTAGGTTGCCCTTGATGGACTTTGGGGGTACGTCAAATAATAATTGACGTCGAGACACGAGCTTAAGTGTTTCACGCTATCTGGCTTACCAGAGCAGAAAGCACAAACCTTACGGAGTTCATTGGGACATCGAAAAGTTGGAGGGTTCACTAATGACTGAACCATCATTTTTAATCGTACTTTTAATCACCAGTTACTACTATTTTTTAATTTATAAGTGTCAGACTTGAATTTCGATAATGAATGATGTAATTTAATTTTCTTTTTTATATGTACGAAAAAGATGAATCACCAGGCTAGGGTGACAGGTACTTTTTTCTTCTAAATCAATAATAATGATAATAATATGATTTAAATAAATAAATAATTATTAGTTGATTAACTAATTCGGTATAGCCCGAGATAACCATTTCAATATTAAAGTGATTTGAATCAATTAATAAACTCACATTTTAATTTCCTTAAAATATATTTGACAGTGTGATTTGATTTAAATGTTAATTAATTTCATTATGTGGTATTTTAAATAATTTTTTCATCGCCTACCGATAGAGGTCAAATTAATTCAGTATATTTTAGAAAATAATTCGTAATAGTTTCCGTCAATTGTTTTTATATATTAGTGTGCAATACTTTAAATATTTTATGTTATTTAAATTACGTGATGATCATGTTTTCAGCTCTTAAACAAATTTATATTACTTTATATTTCTAAACGAGATAACTTGATGATTATATTAACTAAAAATAAAGTTAGTTAATCCAAGGTTGAGATAACTACTTCATTGGTGAATTGTTATTATAACGAGTCCCACATCGGCCATAATAATCCTTTTTGCAAGGTTTATAAGGATATACTCTACATAATGATTTGCCGGGCTTAGTTGCGTAAACCTGTTACCCAACTGGGGACATTAAAATGATGGAACAATATGATATTAAGTTATGTGTCCAAATTAATTAAATAATAATATTTAACAACTAATAAGTAAGACCTGTATCACGCCTCCTATCTAGATTGCCCTTGATGGACTTTGGGGGTACGTCAAATAATAATTGACGTCGAGACACGAGCTTAAGTGTTTCACGCTATCTGGCTTACCAGAGCAGAAAGCACAAACCTTACGGAGTTCATTGGGACATCGAAAAGTTGGAGGGTTCACTAATGACTGAACCATCATTTTTTATCATACTTTTAATCACCAATTACTACTATTTTTTAATTTATAAGTGTCAGACTTGAATTTCGATAATGAATGATGTAATTTAATTTTCTTTTTTATATGTACGAAAAAGATGAATCACCAGGCTAGGGTGACAAGTACTTTTTTCTTATAAATCAATAATAATGATAATAATATGATTTAAATAAATAAATAATTGTTAGTTGATTAACTAATTCGGTATAGCCCGAGATAACCATTTCATTATTAAAGTGATTTGAATCAATTAATAAACTCACATTTTAATTTCCTTAAAATATATTTGACAGTGTGATTTGATTTAAATGTTAATTAATTTCATTATGTGGTATTTTAAATAATTTTTTCATCGCCTACCGATAGAGGTCAAATTAATTCAGTATATTTTAGAAAATAATTCGTAATAGTTTCCGTCAATTGTTTTTATATATTAGTGCGCAATACTTTAAATATTTTATGTTATTTAAATTACGTGATGATCATGTTTTCAGCTCTTAAACAAATTTATATTACTTTATATTTCTAAACGAGATAACTTAATGATTATATTAACTAAAAATAAAGTTATTTAATCCAAGGTTGAGATAACTACTTCATTGGTGAATTGTTATTATAACGAGTCCCACATCGGCCATAATAATCCTTTTTGCAAGGTTTATAAGGATATACTCGAAATAATGATTTGTCGGGCTTAGTTGCGTAAACCTGTTACCCAAGTGGGGACATTAAAATGATGGAACAATATGATATTAAGTGATGTGTCCAAATTAATTAAATAATAATATTTAACAACTAATAAGTAAGACCTGGATCACGCCTCCTATCTAGGTTGCCCTTGATGGACTTTGGGGGTACGTCAAATAATAATTGACGTCGAGACACGAGCTTAAGTGTTTCACGCTATCTGGCTTACCAGAGCAGAAAGCACAAACCTTACGGAGTTCATTGGGACATCGAAAAGTTGGAGGGTTCACTAATGACTGAACCATCATTTTTTATCGTACTTTTAATCACCAATTACTACTATTTTTTAATTTATAAGTGTCAGACTTGAATTTCGATAATGAATGATGTAATTTAATTTTCTTTTTTATATGTACGAAAAAGATGAATCACCAGGCTAGGGTGACAGGTACTTTTTTCTTCTAAATCAATAATAATGATAATAATATGATTTAAATAAATAAATAATTATTAGTTGATTAACTAATTCGGTATAGCCCGAGATAACCATTTCAATATTAAAGTGATTTGAATCAATTAATAAACTCACATTTTAATTTCCTTAAAATATATTTGACAGTGTGATTTGATTTAAATGTTAATTAATTTCATTATGTGGTATTTTAAATAATTTTTTCATCGCCTACCGATAGAGGTCAAATTAATTCAGTATATTTTAGAAAATAATTCGTAATAGTTTCCGTCAATTGTTTTTATATATTAGTGTGCAATACTTTAAATATTTTATGTTATTTAAATTACGTGATGATCATGTTTTCAGCTCTTAAACAAATTTATATTACTTTATATTTCTAAACGAGATAACTTGATGATTATATTAACTAAAAATAAAGTTAGTTAATCCAAGGTTGAGATAACTACTTCATTGGTGAATTGTTATTATAACGAGTCCCACATCGGCCATAATAATCCTTTTTGCAAGGTTTATAAGGATATACTCTACATAATGATTTTCCGGGCTTAGTTGCGTAAACCTGTTACCCAAGTGGGGACATTAAAATGATGGAACAATATGATATTAAGTTATGTGTCCAAATTAATTAAATAATAATATTTAACAACTAATAAGTAAGACCTGTATCACGCCTCCTATCTAGATTGCCCTTGATGGACTTTGGGGGTACGTCAAATAATAATTGACGTCGAGACACGAGCTTAAGTGTTTCACGCTATCTGGCTTACCAGAGCAGAAAGCACAAACCTTACGGAGTTCATTGGGACATCGAAAAGTTGGAGGGTTCACTAATGACTGAACCATCATTTTTTATCATACTTTTAATCACCAATTACTACTATTTTTTAATTTATAAGTGTCAGACTTGAATTTCGATAATGAATGATGTAATTTAATTTTCTTTTTTATATGTACGAAAAAGATGAATCACCAGGCTAGGGTGACAGGTACTTTTTTCTTATAAATCAATAATAATGATAATAATATGATTTAAATAAATAAATAATTATTAGTTGATTAACTAATTCGGTATAGCCCGAGATAACCATTTCAATATTAAAGTGATTTGAATCAATTAATAAACTCACATTTTAATTTCCTTAAAATATATTTGACAGTGTGATTTGATTTAAATGTTAATTAATTTCATTATGTGGTATTTTAAATAATTTTTTCATCGCCTACCGATAGAGGTCAAATTAATTCAGTATATTTTAGAAAATAATTCGTAATAGTTTCCGTCAATTGTTTTTATATATTAGTGTGCAATACTTTAAATATTTTATGTTATTTAAATTACGTGATGATCATGTTTTCAGCTCTTAAACAAATTTATATTACTTTATATTTCTAAACGAGATAACTTAATGATTATATTAACTAAAAATAAAGTTATTTAATCCAAGGTTGAGATAACTACTTCATTGGTGAATTGTTATTATAACGAGTCCCACATCGGCCATAATAATCCTTTTTGCAAGGTTTATAAGGATATACTCTACATAATGATTTTCCGGGCTTAGTTGCGTAAACCTGTTACCCAAGTGGGGACATTAAAATGATGGAACAATATGATATTAAGTGATGTGTCCAAATTAATTAAATAATAATATTTAACAACTAATAAGTAAGACCTGTATCACGCCTCCTATCTAGATTGCCCTTGATGGACTTTGGGGGTACGTCAAATAATAATTGACGTCGAGACACGAGCTTAAGTGTTTCACGCTATCTGGCTTACCAGAGCAGAAAGCACAAACCTTACGGAGTTCATTGGGACATCGAAAAGTTGGAGGGTTCACTAATGACTGAACCATCATTTTTTATCATACTTTTAATCACCAATTACTACTATTTTTTAATTTATAAGTGTCAGACTTGAATTTCGATAATGAATGATGTAATTTAATTTTCTTTTTTATATGTACGAAAAAGATGAATCACCAGGCTAGGGTGACAGGTACTTTTTTCTTCTAAATCAATAATAATGATAATAATATGATTTAAATAAATAAATAATTATTAGTTGATTAACTAATTCGGTATAGCCCGAGATAACCATTTCAATATTAAAGTGATTTGAATCAATTAATAAACTCACATTTTAATTTCCTTAAAATATATTTGACAGTGTGATTTGATTTAAATGTTAATTAATTTCATTATGTGGTATTTTAAATAATTTTTTCATCGCCTACCGATAGAGGTCAAATTAATTCAGTATATTTTAGAAAATAATTCGTAATAGTTTCCGTCAATTGTTTTTATATATTAGTGTGCAATACTTTAAATATTTTATGTTATTTAAATTACGTGATGATCATGTTTTCAGCTCTTAAACAAATTTATATTACTTTATATTTCTAAACGAGATAACTTGATGATTATATTAACTAAAAATAAAGTTAGTTAATCCAAGGTTGAGATAACTACTTCATTGGTGAATTGTTATTATAACGAGTCCCACATCGGCCATAATAATCCTTTTTGCAAGGTTTATAAGGATATACTCTACATAATGATTTTCCGGGCTTAGTTGCGTAAACCTGTTACCCAAGTGGGGACATTAAAATGATGGAACAATATGATATTAAGTTATGTGTCCAAATTAATTAAATAATAATATTTAACAACTAATAAGTAAGACCTGTATCACGCCTCCTATCTAGATTGCCCTTGATGGACTTTGGGGGTACGTCAAATAATAATTGACGTCGAGACACGAGCTTAAGTGTTTCACGCTATCTGGCTTACCAGAGCAGAAAGCACAAACCTTACGGAGTTCATTGGGACATCGAAAAGTTGGAGGGTTCACTAATGACTGAACCATCATTTTTTATCATACTTTTAATCACCAATTACTACTATTTTTTAATTTATAAGTGTCAGACTTGAATTTCGATAATGAATGATGTAATTTAATTTTCTTTTTTATATGTACGAAAAAGATGAATCACCAGGCTAGGGTGACAGGTACTTTTTTCTTATAAATCAATAATAATGATAATAATATGATTTAAATAAATAAATAATTGTTAGTTGATTAACTAATTCGGTATAGCCCGAGATAACCATTTCATTATTAAAGTGATTTGAATCAATTAATAAACTCACATTTTAATTTCCTTAAAATATATTTGACAGTGTGATTTGATTTAAATGTTAATTAATTTCATTATGTGGTATTTTAAATAATTTTTTCATCGCCTACCGATAGAGGTCAAATTAATTCAGTATATTTTAGAAAATAATTCGTAATAGTTTCCGTCAATTGTTTTTATATATTAGTGCGCAATACTTTAAATATTTTATGTTATTTAAATTACGTGATGATCATGTTTTCAGCTCTTAAACAAATTTATATTACTTTATATTTCTAAACGAGATAACTTAATGATTATATTAACTAAAAATAAAGTTATTTAATCCAAGGTTGAGATAACTACTTCATTGGTGAATTGTTATTATAACGAGTCCCACATCGGCCATAATAATCCTTTTTGCAAGGTTTATAAGGATATACTCGAAATAATGATTTGTCGGGCTTAGTTGCGTAAACCTGTTACCCAAGTGGGGACATTAAAATGATGGAACAATATGATATTAAGTGATGTGTCCAAATTAATTAAATAATAATATTTAACAACTAATAAGTAAGACCTGGATCACGCCTCCTATCTAGGTTGCCCTTGATGGACTTTGGGGGTACGTCAAATAATAATTGACGTCGAGACACGAGCTTAAGTGTTTCACGCTATCTGGCTTACCAGAGCAGAAAGCACAAACCTTACGGAGTTCATTGGGACATCGAAAAGTTGGAGGGTTCACTAATGACTGAACCATCATTTTTTATCGTACTTTTAATCACCAATTACTACTATTTTTTAATTTATAAGTGTCAGACTTGAATTTCGATAATGAATGATGTAATTTAATTTTCTTTTTTATATGTACGAAAAAGATGAATCACCAGGCTAGGGTGACAGGTACTTTTTTCTTCTAAATCAATAATAATGATAATAATATGATTTAAATAAATAAATAATTATTAGTTGATTAACTAATTCGGTATAGCCCGAGATAACCATTTCAATATTAAAGTGATTTGAATCAATTAATAAACTCACATTTTAATTTCCTTAAAATATATTTGACAGTGTGATTTGATTTAAATGTTAATTAATTTCATTATGTGGTATTTTAAATAATTTTTTCATCGCCTACCGATAGAGGTCAAATTAATTCAGTATATTTTAGAAAATAATTCGTAATAGTTTCCGTCAATTGTTTTTATATATTAGTGTGCAATACTTTAAATATTTTATGTTATTTAAATTACGTGATGATCATGTTTTCAGCTCTTAAACAAATTTATATTACTTTATATTTCTAAACGAGATAACTTGATGATTATATTAACTAAAAATAAAGTTAGTTAATCCAAGGTTGAGATAACTACTTCATTGGTGAATTGTTATTATAACGAGTCCCACATCGGCCATAATAATCCTTTTTGCAAGGTTTATAAGGATATACTCTACATAATGATTTTCCGGGCTTAGTTGCGTAAACCTGTTACCCAAGTGGGGACATTAAAATGATGGAACAATATGATATTAAGTTATGTGTCCAAATTAATTAAATAATAATATTTAACAACTAATAAGTAAGACCTGTATCACGCCTCCTATCTAGATTGCCCTTGATGGACTTTGGGGGTACGTCAAATAATAATTGACGTCGAGACACGAGCTTAAGTGTTTCACGCTATCTGGCTTACCAGAGCAGAAAGCACAAACCTTACGGAGTTCATTGGGACATCGAAAAGTTGGAGGGTTCACTAATGACTGAACCATCATTTTTTATCATACTTTTAATCACCAATTACTACTATTTTTTAATTTATAAGTGTCAGACTTGAATTTCGATAATGAATGATGTAATTTAATTTTCTTTTTTATATGTACGAAAAAGATGA